>NC_057817.1:3333333-3636363 GCF_910594005.1 Cervus elaphus | reverse complement strand
ATGTTAGCATTGTGCAGATTTTCAAAATAGCAGTTACTAGGCTGTGATTTACAGAAATACTATGCTTGGTCCCTAATTGGTTTCTGACACAGAATCAAAAACTGATGGGGGATTGATGAATACTGTCCTTCAGCGTGCCTTCAGTGGTGACTGCAGATATGGAAAACATTCATAAGAAACAAACAGTATAAAGCCTACTTGTTTCTCCTGCAGAACGTTAGATTAAGACGTGACCTCACCATTTATTCAAAGGGAATCAAGAGAGTTTCAATTAGATATCCTCCAGGAGAACAAACTCTAGGCCATGAGGCAAGAAAAGGGGAGATGAAAGACCAAACCAAACAAGAATTTGAGCAAACTCTGGGAGGGTGGCGGAGGACCAATCTCCGCTATGAGAAGCCTGGCATGCTGCAGTCCATGGGGTCGCAAAGAGTTGGATATGACTTAGTGACTGAAAAACAACTAAAAGACCAACCCAAGCTGCATGGGACCTGTCTTAGGACTGGTGTCTTTCGCCAACAGTAAGCCAGCAAGATGGAGGTTCTTTGTAAGATGCAGGTGTCACATCCAGAGGAGCTAAAAAGTGAAAACAGCCAAGGCAAAGAGGGGAAGAACACCATGAGGGAAATCCAGGAATGCCTGCCAAGACGTGGGGTGTGTCTAGGGGTAATGCAGCCATGTTTGAGAAGAAAGGAATTTTAGGCACCAAGTTACTGGAACCAGTAAAGTTCCTGGAGAAAATCATTAACTCTTGTCAGACTGCACCTGCACCTTTGGACAGACCTTGCATCTTCAACAATCAAATCTCATCTCTGTTGGGATTTTTTTTGCCTGTCCTGAAAATGCCCTGCTCCTTCATACGATATCAGAGAAATTCTCTTTCTCTAGTTGCAGATACATCCTGATACAACTGTCCTAACACATTTAGGGTACATCTACTGAAAATACTAGGACCTATTACAGAGGAGGCAAATGACTCTTGTAGCCCAAATCCTCTGGGATTCTTAGTCATCATTTGGTGATTAATTATTTGGCTTGTCATCAGCGGCAGCGTACGCCTCTATGATCTCATCTGCAAAAGTGAGATGGTGAACACCAACAGTGTTCCGGATTTTCTTCTGTACTGTCCGGAATGACTGAGCCTGAAGCCTGTCAGTAGAATTTGGTCATCTATTTTTTTCACAAAGGATAAATTTTTGAAAATGATTTAGCCTCATTTGTGGAATAATATTTAGTACTTTCTAATAAGAACGTCACATGTCATGTTTAAAACTTTGTCAGTGTTGTTTTATTGTTATTGGTGGGGTTTGCATACTTTTGAACAAAAAATGCAAAAAGAACATTGATTTTATTGGAGTCTTGTTTTTTTTTTTTTTTCTTGGTAAGGTAATTCTAATAAAGTAAATGTCAATTTCTCAGAATATTTATCTAACCACAGGACAAGATGACAGACACATGGGACAATAAGACTGATTTCTGCTTATCTATAACCACATACAACTGCTTACAGAGGAAATAATTCCCTAAAGAGACCAGCATGCTATGAATAACTTACTATTCTAAAGGTCAGTCAGGGAGTTGGAGAAATATATTCCCTATATTAACAATTTCTGAAAACATTCCTGGTTAATTTATGTATATAATCTGTCTCAGTGATATTAGGAGTCAAAAGGAATCTAAGAAAAGACTCTCGATGACAATAACCATCTCAGATTTGGAGCAGGTTATGAGGCTCTTTTTATTAACTGGCCTTTTGATGACAGACAGACTGCTCTAAGACTTCTCAGAGGTTGCTGTTTGTGTCATCCCAAGGGGATAAATAAGCTTAGCCAGGTATTTTTCTATTTGATTCATGTACTAGCTATCATGGAGAGGGGCTTATATAGTTATATAAATTCAATCTAGATGTTCTATGAATCATATTATGGTGGGATCACTGCTATTCCAAACTTTCCTAATATTTATTAATGATCCCCTGAATTATTGGGCACTAGCAACTGAAAATGGTGCCAAATTTACTAAATGATATCAGGCTATCCCTGCAGCTTATGGTGCTCTTACTCTATCTTATGGTGCTACTGCTTTTCCTCGTTTAGAACTCTCAAAACAAAGTAGATACTAAATTAAATATACAGACAGTAGTAAAATTCTAATAAAATCTGAAGGATGAAGGACTATTGACATTACTATTATCAATAAAGGTCAAATATGTCTTATATCTAAATTAAAGAATCTAAAAACTGAAAATAATAGGTTCGTTGGGGCAATTGAGCTAGTGTGATTAGACTGTCTCATGGAAAAAGCGTGTAGACAGAAGCTGTTTAATATTTTAGCTTTAACATCCACCAACTGTGTGACAAAGATCAAACTGGTAGGCCCTTTGAGATTCCACTTCCTCATTTATAAAAGAAGGATAAGGGTAGCAGCAACATCACATGGCTGCTTCTCACTGCTCCTGATACACATATAGTGTTCAATAAATATCCTATGTTCTCATTATGTTATAATGATAATAATCTGTGTCAGGGACTTGCTAATTGTCTACCAATATCCAATCCCTTTGTTTTTCAGGTTTAGAATCCCTCATTTTTGGCTCAACACATGGCCTAATGAAATGAAGATGACATTTTCCGTCATCCCTTTTACTTAGGCATAGTATGTAAAAAAGTTATGGCCAATGGGAATTTTTTCAGAGCTTCATGTGTGGCTCTCAGGATATGCCTCAGGAGCACATAGTCACAAAAGATCAGCCCAGATAAACAGGCATGAGATGAAAGCCTAGAGCCATGCTTCTCATTTAGGAGTACATATCAGAGCATTTCAGTATCTTCTCAAAGTTGAGACCCACATATGAAGGTTCAAATTCATCAAGTCTATACAGTAGGGCTCATAAGTGTGAATCTAAGAAACAGTCCACAGGCGATTTTGATGTGGTTTAAACCCCTCTGTAGGGTCTCCACCAAGTCCCCTACATTTAGAATATGGAGCCTAGGCGACCATCAATGAAACAGAATATCAGCCCAACAGCGAAACAAAGCCTGACCAGAGGACACAGCATAAAACTTCCCTGCTGACAGGGCTTCCCCAGGGTTCGGTGGTAAAGAACTCGCCTGCCAGTACCCGAGACACGTGTTCGATCTCTGATCCAGGAAACGCCCACGTGCTGGGAAGCAACTAAGCCTGTATGCCGCAGCTGCTAGGCATGGGAACCTCAGCCGCTGAGCCCGCGCGCCCTAGGGCCGTGCGCTGTGATGCCAGGGGCCACCGCGCGAGAAGCCCGCACACCACAGCCAGGAAAGCCCGCACGAAGCAACGAGGACCCAGCACAGCCAAAATTAAATAATTTTTTTTTTAATTTCCTGCTCATTTGTTCTTTCAACATGGTGAGCTATGTCCTTTAATTATGAAAAGCTTTGTCTCTTAATCCATTTCCTATGCAGAATCTCAAAGGAAATGGCGACCCACTCCAGTATTCTTACCTGGAGAATCCCATGGACAGAGGAGCGTGGCAGGCTATAGTCCATAGGGCTGCAAGAGTTGGACACCAATAATGTATTCTAGATTTCCCTAAATTGTATTTGTGTCCACTTTTATCTGAAGAAGTAAGTATATATGAACGAGTGAAAGAAGTCTTGATGAGTCCTCTGTCACCTCTTGAATATGTAATCCAGGTTAGCCACACACCTCCAGATAGTCATCTCCATGGCCTTCACATGGAGTCACCAACCACTAAGTCATTCTTCTAGATCAGTGGTTCTCAACTAGGGGTGATTTTGCCAGGGCACATCCAACAGTATCTAGAGACATTTGCAGCTGTCATGGCTGGAGGGGCTAATGGCAGCAACCAGAGAGAGGGATGCTGCTGCACTTCATGTAACGCACAGGACAGACCTCCGCAACAAAATGCCATCCAATCCAAAATCTACAGGGCCAAGGTTGAGAAGGGTTGCTATTGTCCACTCAGTCACATGCCACTCTTTGCAACCTCATGGACTGCAGCATGCCAGGCCTCTCTGTCCTTCACTGTCTCCCAGAATTTGCTCAAACTCATGTCCATTGAGTTGATGATGCCATCAAACCATCTCATCCTCTGTCACCCCCTTCACCTCCTGCCCTCAATCCTTCCCAGCATCACGGACTTTTCCAATGAGAAGGGTACTCTTCCCCTGTAGACATGTGGACAGAATACCCAAGTACACATTCTATGAGAAGCAGCTCACATCTAGCTAGATCACAAGCTCTGTGAAGAGAGAGGACGTGCTCACTGTGCACAGGGCTGTGTCTGCCCCTGTAAACACCGGCCTTAAGCATCTGTGAGACAGCGCAGTGGAGCAGTGAGGACCACAGGCTCTGCGGCAAGACCACCTGAGCTCCAGCTCCAGCGCAACATTTAAAGCAGTCTGATGATGGACAAGTTATGACACCTCTCTGAGCCTCTGTTTCCTTGTCTGTAGAATATAAAAACTGTGATAGAAATTTCCAAACATCACTGTTATGAAGATTAAATAAGATAATCCATGTAAAGATCTTAGAACAGTATCTGACACATAATAAATGATTAATAAAATAATGCTATTTTCAAATAAGTTAATCTGATGAATACATGAAGGATTTTATGAAGTTCCAAGAGTGCAGAAAATCTCTTCTCCATCTTTTAACCTCTTTGTCCTTTTCCTTCACCCCACCTTAAATCATAGCCTGATAACTAGTTGGAAATAATTGTATTTTTAAATATATAAACATAGATAATAGACATAGAATCTCCATGTCTTCAAATACATTTTTCTCTCTGGGTTTTTCCCTGCATGGGAGCAATTCTATAAATCTGAGACGATTCCATCTTCCCACCTATGACAGAACCACAGAGAAACATACCTCACACCCTTCTTCCTTCCTCAAATAATGAGCTTGTAATTCATTTCCACAATGTTGGTAATCACAGGAAACATAAACACTGAAAATTTCTGCAACACTTTCCACAATGGCATTACACTGGAGTGTCAAGATGAAATAGCAGTGCTTCTCATCTTCCCCTCTGAACACTCCTCCTTGGCCTTTGAAAACTATCCTTTTTAAGCTGGTGCCACAAAGGCTCCCATTCTGCCCTCCTGTGCTCCTTCTCATCCTGCTCACTGACCTCCTCACTCGGGAGAGTGAGACCCAGAAACTCAGGCTTGTCGGTACAGCATCCTTACATGCCCAGCAATGTGATGGACACCTCTTCCACTGCCTCTTTTAAGTTTCTCAACAATGTTACTAGGCATGTATCACTATCCCCAGTCATATCAGAGAGTGTGGCTCTAATTAAGAAATCTGCCCTAGTCAGTGGTGAAATCCAAAATTCCACCCCCACCTGCCAAACACCAATGCAATTCGCACTGTGCTTCTTGGTCCAGCCTGTGCTTGACTCCTTGATGGCCTCCTAGAAAACACACATCACGTAATAGCATCTCTCCTCTTTGGACAGAGTCTCTTACCCAGGACTACTTCAAACACTCACACTGCCTGTCCCCAGAGGAAGGCGAAGGCAGAGAACTGCCTTCTCAGACATTGCCACAAGACCCTTCTGATGGATTTCTCATTGTCCAATGAATTACTAAAATAAAGAAATTAATAAGAATATGTCTCCTGTCAGGAAAAGGGTTACTGGTTCAAATGGTTGTTTTTTCCTTTCTGAAATGCTCAGAGACACAACTGCATTAATTCTAGGCATGTGTAGAGATAACCAAAGTTTCAACCTGACTCGCCATTTAAAAGATTCACATTTCATCAAAGAGACACACATAATAAATTTACCATATTAGAAAAAAAAGAACACTATATTTCTTCATTTTCTTTCTCTGGCATGACAGGCATGTATAGTGTAAGTCAGAGGGGAAGAAGGAAAGTGAAACGCTTCACTCGGGCCAAGCCTCCACCTGAACCTAGAACTCTATGGAGAAGAGAGAGAGAAAGGAAGAAAGAAGGGGGAAATGGGGAGGAGAAATTGGGAGGTTGAGATTGACATATACGTGTAAAAAATGGATAACTATTAAGAACCTACTGTATAGCATGGGATTGGGGGGAAAGACGGTACAGTCTCTCCAGGGGACACAGATTGTTAACCTTAAAAATGCATTCCGGTGTACATTAGGTGCAGACAGATATTGCTTGATTTCACTTATACAAGGTGCCTAGAATAGTCAAATTCAGAGAGTCAGAAAGTACACTGGTGGATGCCAGGGGTCAGGAGTGGGGAGGGCAAGTGGGGATTTAAGTGTTTAAGGGGGACAGAGCTTCAGTAGGAAGTGAAAAAGTTGGAGAGATGGGTGATGGTGAGAGTTGCACAAACATGTGAGGGTACTTAGCCCCACTGAACTGTGCAGTTAGTATGGTTAAACCAGTATTCTTTATACCATGTGACTTTTACCACAATTTAAAAAAAATTAAAAAAAAAAAAAAAACAAGGGGAAAGAAAGCAAAGCAAAGAGGAAAACTACAAGAAGTAAAGAAGCATCGTCATCTCAGTTAAGCGACCTGAAACTCTGAGGGTTTGTTTCATTCACTTTTATTCCCTTGTCACCCAAATCAACACACTCATCAAGGCCTATTGATTTTTCCTTCAAGTGCATCTTAAAACATCCATGCTTTGTGTATACTATCTATGGTGAAACAGATCACCAGCCCAGGTGGGATGCATGAGACAAGTGCTTGGGCCTGGTGCACTGGGAAGACCCAGAGGAATCGGGTGGAGAGGGAGATGGGAGGGGGGATCGGGATGGGGAATAAGTGTAAATCTATGGCTGATTCATATCAATGTATGACAAAACCCACTGAAATGTTGTGAAGTAATTAGCCTCCAACTAATAAAAAAATTAAAAAAAAAAAAAAAACATCCATGCTTTGAATATCTACTGAGTGACTGCTATGGGCAAAGAAATGTGGTATATACCAAGGAGTATACAGTATATACTTACATGATTTCTGTAAGCTGCGCAGGATACGTGTGTGTGTTGTATGATTATATGAATAATATAGTATATGAATGTATTTTTTGCTGGCAACAATTCTTATCCTCACAGATCTTTCAATCTCACAAGTTAAAAGAAAAAAAGATGTGCAGAAACTAACATAATTAATTTATTTAGACAATGATCCAAAGAGAGTTATAATTATAGGGCAATTACAGTTCAAAGAAGGGAAATAACCGAGCTGGGGCAAGGTTTCAGGCAGAAATGAAACCTAAAACTGCCTAGAACAGTTAAGCTCTTGTGCCTGGATAATTTTTCCCTGTTTTATCAATATTCTTTAAAATCTCAATTCAGTAATTAAAGTATAGGATTTCATGGAGTTATGTTTTAAAAAAAATGTTTCATTGCCATGTGAAAAAGACATATGAAGGGTCAGTATATTTGCCTTCACCAGGTCTAAATCCCCACCATCCACGCTCGATCATGACCTTCTGGTGGGCTTTCAAAGCTCCAGGCTTTCCTCCCTTACCCTGGATCTGGCATACTTCCTCAAAATTAACATTTCTAAAAACCTCACTTTTATCCTGTCATTCCCTTATTCTTTGGGGACCCTGGCTTCTTTCCGTTTCTGACCTAGACTTGTCTTTCTGACCCCGCTCCACTGATTTCCCTTCCCTGCCGGCAGCCCCACCTTGCATCTCCGCTGGGACGCAGCCCAGCTGAACGGGAGCTCAGGAGGCCCGTCTTCAGGGTGGGCGTGACGCGTGAGCCCCGCCACTGTGGGCAAGCTAGGCATTCACTCTCAGAGCCTCATTCTCCTCCTCTAGAAAACAGGGACAGCAGCTCTTATCTCAAAATATTAAATGAATTATTAAACAGATCAGAGCCTGGCAGCTACTAAGTACTCAACAATGATGTCTGCTATTTATCTGATTCTTCCTGACAGAATATACTTCTTCTTTTTTTTTTAATAAAGTCACACTGTTTTTCCTTTGAGAAACTCCCCCTCCTCAGATTCCCTCTGCCCCTATGAAGGCATCCCAGAATCTATTAATACCTCATCCATGGAGATGGGCGCTCTATTCAGGCAAAACAAATTGCTCCCTCTGTCTCCTGGGAACTTGGGGACTGCAACTCAAACATTCACATAACAGCATCCCCAAAAGACTGTTCATTGGTGACTGCTATCTAGATGCGCAAGGCGATCCTTCCCAAGACATAATTATTTAATTCTCCATTCCTCGGAGCTGGCCAGGATCCCACCATTGATTTTCTCTTTTGCTTAAGTTTTCCTGAGTTGCTTTCAGACACTTGCAACCAACTATTAATAACTGATACATTAATCTTCTCACTCCGAAGAAAATTCCGTGGCCATCCCTTCTGTAGACACTCTCTTCATCTCACAAAGAAAGACTCTCTAATTTGCCTTTCACGTATCCATATCCACCCTTCCCTCAAGATCCAAACTCCTCAGTAAATGCCTGTCCACATGGATCTCCTTCTCTGTTCTTCCATATCTAACATCTAACCACGGATTTTATCTTCCCATTATAAAATAGCACCTTTAACCATCCAGTGTGTGGTAATGTATTTACCTTGTATAATCAACTGGCTCCTAAACTCTTTGGAAATAAAACCTATATCTTATACACTGGTTCTGTGCAGTATTTAACCCTGAGGGGACACTGGGTATCTATTATTAGCTTGCTGATTGGCTAATCACAAAAAGTTGAGAATTTTTCATCTCCTTGTCACTCAAAGTCCCACATCTTTGTGAACTTCTTATGAATTCTGCTCAGCCTGTTCTCTCTTTAGTCATCCTAATTACACCAGAATTTTCCAATTTTCTCAGTTTATTATTGGACACAGTTGCCTAATATAGCTTTGTGAATGGATAAAGCAATGGTTTTCTATGGTTTTAAGAAATATGAAAAGAAATAAGTAATTTTCAGTGCCATGAGAACAGTACATTTGCTTGGTGGTTGGTTTTAGGTGTTCACCAGTTCCTCCCCAAATTAAACCTAATCAGAAAACAGCAACATCTTAGAGACCCAGTAAGTTTCCTGCCATCTGGTCTGAAAAGGAAGTCAAGAAACATTAGTAGGTGGCAGTGGCTGAAGACAGTATTAATAGTACTCTGGATATTCAGCTTTATGTATCCAGCTAAGTACAAGGACCTTCCAGGAATACTATCTGAATCTTCAGCACAGAATTTTCCTCTTTGTTTCATGCAAGTTCCATCTCCGGAAATAGTAATGTCTTAACCAAACACCCTAGCTAGTCTCTGAAATTTGACATCAAATCTTATAAGAATCACTTGAATCTCAGTAACATCAACCTTTAGAGTATAATTTTCTTTCATCTTTTGTTTTATATCATGTTTACCCAGAGTTTTTTCCTCCGGACTGAAGCACATTTTGTGTCCGAGACCAGACATGAACATCTGTTTATTTTTTTCATGTCGCCCATGGTTTAAGCCTCTCCAATTGTTTGCCATACACGTGATTACTGCCTGTTCCTTGATCTTTAGGAAAGTCAACAAGACCAGCATGGCAGCCTTAACCAAAGAGGAAAGCGGATCCTTAACCAAGTAATGGAGGAAAGGAACTGAGTCTTTTGGCAAAGATGATAAGGCATTTTGTATTATCTCCATGCTTCCACAGAGAGCTCTTGATATGCTCTGAAGCCCTCCCAAGCTCAGATCCTTTAATGGTCCCCTTTTCTTAAAGGATAAAATCAAAACTCCTTAACATGACATACAAATCCCTTCATGATCTGGCCCCTGCATAAATCTCCAACATCATCTCTCACCACTTTCTTCCTCAATACTATAAAATATTCTACCTCCCTTAGATTATAAAGGCTTGGGCCAAACAGTTTTTTAAAGTAAAAGTTCTAAGGAACTAGAAGTAAAATAAAAAAGGAGGAACAAAAATTGGCAAAAATAACTCTGAAGTCACAAGGAAAGTACACGGCAAAGGAAGGAAAAGGAGCCTCTTGGATTATCAGTTTCTATGTTATCATGTTACTCTAGGGCTTGCTAGATGGCACTAGTGGTGAAGAACCTGCCTGCTTGCCAGTGCCAGAGACCTGGAGAAACAAGAGACTAGGCTTCAGTCCCTGGGTCAGGATGATCCCCTGGAGAAAGGCACAGCCACCCACTCCACTATTCTTGCCTGGAGGATCCCGTGGACCGAGGAGCCTGCAGAACTACAGTTCATTGGAACGCAAAGAGTCAGACATTACTGACGCGACTGAGCACATTCCCATGGCACACGTGTTCCTCTAGACGTGCCATGAGCGTATCTAAGAGGTAACTGGACTGATGGGCCCCATTGCAACCACCCAAAATTTCAGCAAGAAGACTGAGGAAGGGAGGATCACAGCCAGAGTCATCTCTTTCCCCTCAACCAAGAGAGAATGGACCTGGCTACACACCACATCATCCATCACACACATCATCATGATTAAACATAACAACAGCCATGAATATTCTACATGACTAAACGGTTCTGTTTCATAGGTTTGTTTTCACTTGAACCCTTTTCCTTAACTTCTATTAGTCTCTTCAATACATGGGGCTCTTAAGATTCAGGGCAGTTGATAAAATTGTGGATTATACAACAAAACTCATAATCATTCATCACTTAATCCACCATCAGTCCAGGCCAGCCAGCAGGAGATGGAGATTTGCTAAGGCACACTCCGTTACACCAACATCTCAATGGAAACCTTGGAGCAGGACAGTCATATAATCTCCTCCACCCACTAAATTCTGCCTACTCAGCCCCCTCTCTCTTCTGTTGTGGACATGTCCCTCCAGGCTAGCGTTCTACCCTTCGTATCAACAGCTCTCAGCCTTTACGCAAACCCCTGATTCTGCTACCACTGTTCACTGTCACTCCAGCTCAGCCGCTCAGTCGTGTCCAACTCTTTGCGACCCCATGAATCACAGCACGCCAGGCCTCCCTGTCCATCACCAACTCCCGGAGTTTACTCAAACTCATGCCCATTGAGTCAGTGATGCCATCCAGCCATCTCATCCTCTGTCATCCCCTTCTCCTTCTGCCCCCAATCCCTCCCAGCATCAGGGTCTTTTCCAATGAGTCAACTCTTCGCATCAGGTGGCCAAAGTATTGGAGTTTCAGCTTCAGCATCAGTCCTTCCAATGAACACCCAGGACTGATCGCCTTTAGGATGGACTGGTTGGATCTCCTTGCAGTCCAAGGGACTCTCAAGAGTCTTCTCCAATACCACAGTCCAAAAGCATCAATTCGTCAGTGCTCAGCTTTCTTTATAGTCCACCTCTCACATCCATACATGACCACTGGAAAAGCCATAGCCTTGACCAGATGGACCTTTGCTGGCAAAGTAATGTCTCTGCTTTTTAATGTGCTGTCTAGGTTGGCCATAGCGTTTTTTCCAAGAAGCAAGCGTCTTTTAATTTCATGGCTGCAATCACCATCTGCAGTGATTTTGGAGCCCAACAAAATAAAGTCTGTCACTGTTTCCATCGTTTCCCCATCTATTTGCCATGAAGTGATGGGACCAGATGCCATGATCTTAGTTTTCTGAATGTTGACTTTTAAGCCAGCTTTTTCACTTTCTTCTTTTGCTTTCATCAAGAGGCTCTTTAGTTCTTCTTCACTTTCTGGCATAAGGGTGGTGTCATCTGCGTATCTGAGGTTATTGATATTTCTCCTGGCAATTCTGATTCCAGCTTGTGGTTCATCCAGTCTGGCACTTTGCATAATGAACTCTGCATATAATTTAAATAAGCAGGGAGACAATATACAGCCTTTATCTACTCCTTTCCTGATTTTGAACCAGTCTATTGTTTCATGTCCAGTTCTAACTGTTGCTTGCTGACCTGTATACAGATTTCTCAGGAGGCAGGTAAGTGGTCTGGTATTCCCATCTCTTGAGGAATTTTCCACAGTTTGTTGTGATACACACAGTCAAAGGCTTTGGTGTAGCCAACAAAGCAGAAGTAGATGTTTTTCTAGAACTCTCTTACTTTTTCGATGATCCAACGGATTTTGGCAATTTGATCTCTGGTTTCTCTGCCTTTTTAAATCCAGCTTGAACACCTGGAAGTTCACGGTTCACATATTGCTGAAGCCTGGCTTGGAGAATTTTGAGCATTACTTTGCTAGCATATGAGACGAGTGCAATTGTGCAGTAGTTTGAATATTATTTGGCATTGCCTTTCTTTGGGCAGTTTTCTTTGAAAACTGACCTTTACCAGTCCTGCGGACACATGACATGAAAAGGTCAAAGGTTTGCTCACATTCTCATCTATATTTAGATCCTCTCTCAACCACCTGCAGAGCCATAGAGGGATCAGCTCTTTCCTGACTTTCTACTGCTGCTTTTATACCCCAATTTGTGGCTCAGGTAGTAAAGAATCCGCCTGCAATGCAGGAGACTTGTGTTCAATCCCCGGGTTGGGAAGATCCCCTGGAGAAGGGAAAGGCTACCCACTCCAGTATTCTGGCCTGGAGAATTCCATGGACTGTATGGTCCATGGGGTTCAAAGAGTCGGACACGACTGAGCGACTTTCACTTTCACTTTCTCCACTTTTATGGAAAAACTCTTCTCTTTTGGAGTTAATGCAGCTCACTAATTTTCTTCCCCATCTAGGTCTCCAACCGTGACACTCACACTTCAGAAGTCTAAAGCCTGGCTTAAGGCTGCCCTACTCAAGGATTCCCTCTCAATGGTTTTGATGTTTGTTCTAACGTGATCTCACTGCTACTTTATCTCAGCTGTCTCCATGATTGTGTCTTTAATCACCTTCCATCCAACTTTGCAATAACATTATGCCAACTCCACTAAACTGCAGTGAGAATTCCTCCAACTCACCCTGAAACCTGAAACCTTCCTAAGACAGCTTCCCACCTCACCCACTTCATCACACTACTCTGACTTTTATTCTCATGGTGACTGCTATTCCTCTGTCCCAATCCATTTTCCATGACCATCACTCCCATCTGGGTTTGAGAAAGTCAATTCGTAGGCAGGTCGATAAGAAATCCGGGGTCCCCAAGGAGGAGAGAGGGGTCTGGGGTTCTCAAGGAGGAGGAGAGGACAAACTTTTTTTTTTCTCTACATTCCTTACTCTTAGTCACATAAAATGCTTTTTTTTTTCTTTAAGCCTGGAACTGATGATTACACAGCTCAGTTTAAACTCTGTACTAAGGATTAAATAAGAACAATGTATCCTGCTTGAGGACAGTTTCTCCTTCCTGAAAACCTTCTGGCTAATCCTGTTATCTTAAAACTTAAATTATGGGAGTGGGTCTATTAAGATCTTTACAACCTTGAGACATTCTTTTGAGTTATTGTAATAACAAATTTTAAAAGTATATATAACTCCCTTGCTTAGACTAGCGAGGGGGGCGCTCTCCATTCCCCTTCTGATGTCTGTGCCAGAAGCATTCTCAGTCCCTTTTTATACTTTAATGAAACTCTGCTACACAAAAGCTCTTGAGTGATCAAGCCTGGTCCCTGGTCCTAAAGTTAAATCTTCTTTTTTGGAAATCACGAATCCGACACCGTTCACCGTAAGCGATCAGGTTCCCCTGCTTCTCTACCTCTCTGGGAACCGCGGCCCATACTTTCAACAATGTTTCACTGTCACTAAGTGTCGAATCCTCTTGATGGCTGGCCGCATGAGTCTTGTGCAGTCTCCCAGGTGGAGTCTCCCACATCTGCTTTCTTTATTCCTATTCCTTGGCTCTGAAAACTTACAGAACAGTACAAAGAAGTATTGGATATTTCCCCTACAAAAGCAAGCTACTGAACATCTGGTAGCTCTATGACAACTGTCAGAAAACTTTTTAGGGGCTTCCCTGATGGCTCAGTGGTAAAGAATCTGCCTGCAAATCCAAGAGACACAACACAGATTCAATCCCTGATCCAGGAAGATCTAACAAGACATTGAGCAGCTGAGCCCACAGGCAACTATTGGGCCTGTGCTGTGGAGCCTGGAGTCACAAGTACTGAACCCACGTTTCACAACTCCTGAAGCCTGTGCGCCCTGGAGCCCACGCTCTCTGAGAAGCCCCTGCAATGAGTAGCCCATGCACCGCTACCAGAGAAAAGCACCAGAGAAAAGCCTGGGTAGCAACCAACACCCAGCACAGCCAAAAATAAACAAACAAATAAAATTATTTTTTAAAAAAGAAAAGTTTTGTTTTTCTCTTGTACAGATTTAGCACTGCTATATAAGTAAGGTGAAAAGACAGTCCTCAGATTGGGAGAAAATAATAGCAAATGAAGAAACAGACAAAGGATTAATCTCAAAAATATACAAGCAACTCCTGAAGCTCAATTCCAGAAAAATAAATGACCCAATCAAAAAATGGGCCAAAGAACTAAACAGACATTTCTCCAAAGAAGACATACAGATGGCTAACAAACACATGAAAAGATGCTCAACATCACTCATTATTAGAGAAATGCAAATCAAAACCACAATGAGGTACCATTACACGCCAGTCAGGATGGCTGCTATCCAAAAATCTACAAGCAATAAATGCTGGAGAGGGTGTGGAGAAAAGGGAACCCTCTTACACTGTTGGTGGGAATGCAAACTAGTACAGCCGCTATGGAAAACAGTGTGGAGATTTCTTAAAAAACTGGAAATAGACCTGCCATATGACCCAGCAATCCCACTTCTGGGCATACACACTGAGGAAACCAGATCTGAAAGAGACACATGCACCCCAATGTTCATCGCAGCACTGTTTATAATAGCCAGGACATGGAAGCAACCTAGATGCCCATCAGCAGATGAATGGATAAGGAAGCTGTGGTACATATACACCATGGAATATTACTCAGCCGTTAAAAAGAATTCATTTGAACCAGTCCTAATGAGATGGATGAAACTGGAGCCCCTTATACAGAGTGAAGTAAGCCAGAAAGATAAAGAACATTACAGCATACTAACACATATATATGGAATTTAGAAAGGTGATAACGATAACCCTATATGCAAAACAGAAAAAGAGACACAGAAATACAGAACAGACTTTTGAACTTTGTGGGAGAATGTGAGGGTGGGATATTTCAAAAGAACAGCATCTATATTATCTATGGTGAAACAGATCACCAGCCCAGGTGGGATGCATGAGACAAGTGCTCGGGCCTGGTGCACTGGGAGGACCCGGGGGAATCGGGTGGAGAGGGAGGTGGGAGGGGGGATCGGGATGGGGAATACGTGTAAATCTATGGCTGATTCATATCAATGTATGACAAAACCCACTGAAATGTTGTGAAGTAATTAGCCTCCAACTAATAAAAAAAAAAAAAAAAAAACTCACTTGCACTAGGCTCTGCATACATGTATTTTCTTTTCCTTTCCCTTAACTAGCACTCTTAAGGTCACAGTCTACAATCATTGCCTCCATTTCTTCACTCTATACTCACTCCTTAACAAAAGCCCTTGGTTCTATTCCTACCATACTAATAAAATGTAAGAAGGTACATCAACTGTATTTTTTTTCCTTTTTAATTTCTCAAACTCCTTGACTCCAACAAATGCCTGACCTGGCCACATAGCCTGCTGACAAGAATACAGACCTAACTGGATGACCCAAGCCTGGCTCAGGCATATCTCTCATGTAGCAGAGGTTAAGTTGGGCCCCAAGATTCCAAGACAGACACCCACATGGCAGCCAGCCCAGGCCCACAAGCCCAGCTATCACCAGCCAATGAGCACTCGGAGTCGTTCCATTCCTGGTAGATGACAGAGACAATCCCTGGTCATTTCTCCTCCTCCGTACCTGATCCTCCAGAGCCTAGAGACTGAACTGAATCCAGTTCCCTATTTTCAGTAAAACCCTCAGTATTCAACTCTCCTGAACAACACCTTCCAACAAAGTCCTTAAAAAGTGAGGATATGTGTTTTGCAACATTTGCTACTTACAGTCAATACTGGTCAAAATTACTTCTCACGAATTTTTATGCCAAATTTTTATTTTACTCCTGGGTTGGAAGATCCCCTGGAGAAGGAAATGGCAATCTACTCCAGTATTCTTCCCTGGAGAATCCCATGGACAGAGGAGCCTGGCGGGCTACAGTCCATGCAGTCAAAAGAGTTGGACATGACTTAGAGACTAAACCACCACCACCATTAAGCTAACCAAAAAGTTTTGGAAACTCCTGACATCATGACTTCTCTGAAGGGATTCACTTATTTAGACATACACTGGATTTTCACTATCTCCCATTTTTTATATGCAATAGGAATGGCTGATCTTACAAAGATGAGCAAGATACAGTGCCTGACTTCAAAGAATTCAGTCTAGAGGAACAAAGAGGCCAGCAAGAAAGGACTATAAACAGGAGGATAATGACTGTGAGAGATGAGTATACAAAGTCTCCTAGGGGATTCTAAGACAAAGAGGATTATTTCTTCTTGGGATAATCAAGAAGCCTCCACTTATATTCCTGAACAGATTGTAATCCAACCCTTTTGTCATTACTTTTTCTTTCTCTGTGGACCATTACTATATTTGTAATGCAGTCTAAACAAAAGAACTCTTAATATTAACATGGATTTTTTAATATGAATTTTTTAAGTGCTTAGAGTACATTAACCTATACTCCGCCACTTCTGTTAAAATGAGACCTAAATTTTATTTCCAGTAGGAAACAACATAGAATGATTACATGTTTTAAGTGTATATACTAGAGCTCTCATTAGAACTCTAGTATCAGAAATGTGCATCACATGTATGAGTAAGTATACTTTCCTAGGTACAGGTGTGTGTACACACACACCATCACTGTCAATTTTGTGTATCCTTCCTATTTTAATCAGTCCACACACGAAAAAAAAATGAAGAGTATATTTGCGGCACTTGCAGTTGCTTTTCACTCGGCAGCTCTTCTTCGGTAATTCCTCTTTTTTTGCAACTCACACTCCCATCCATAAGGTGAAACAGAAGATGTCATTTTCCTGTGATGTGTATCCTCTAGACACAGTGTCCAGAGACGATCTCATGACTCAAACAAGGACAGCCGATACACTTCCTGTGAGTTTGGAAATTTGTAAACGGCAGTTTCCCTCTTAGGGCCTGCATGGCAATATACAAAAAACTTGGGAACTTCTGGAAGCAAAATTCTACCACGTGCGTCAGAGAAACACCTGACGCACAAGAACAGAGGAAGCCTGTCCTCAGAGAGAGAGTAAATCAGAGCAGAAGGAGCACTGACAAGGATCTGAAGCAGCATTTCCAAATATCTCACTGTGCTCAGTTTCAGGTCTGCCCCTCACCCGGAATTCTTTGACACACTCCATTTTTTCTTACACATTTCCCTTTTTGCTTAAGCTCAGATTGAGTTTCCTACTCTTGCTAATTAAAAAAAAAAAAAAAAAAGCTGGCTAATAAAATTCTACATAACCAGTTATAACAGGAAGAAGAGACCACTCGGGTAGTGTAGAGTGTGCATCCAACAGACTGGCCAAAAAAAAACCAAAGCTCTCATTGGTTGTGAGAATCAGTTCAGAATACATAGTGAATCTGGAGGGCAGAAACTATAGAGTTATTATTACTCTAAACCTTAAAGTCATTCTTGACTCTTAGTCTTCTGCTTCCTCAATGTTCACTTTTTTTATATTTTATCCCTCACCAAGTCCTACCAATTCTTTCTTTAAAATGCCTCTTATAACTACACTATCTTATCTATTTAAATTATAACTACTCTAGTCCAGACTTTCTTAGCTAAATGGACCCCTATTCCCAGTCTCCTCACGTGCACATATTTTGCATGCTTCTCTCAAGGAGATTTTAAAAACTACACATGTCATGCTTCCAGGTCTTAAATTTCCAGTGGATCTTACTGTTAACTGAATGATAATTTTAAAACAGACATAAACCCTTTTACAATCTAGATTTCCATCTACCTCTCAAACTTACATATCCCTTCTCCTTTCTATGACTTCAGAATATATCATCAATTTGTCATCATCAGAGTGAGCACCACATGTCAGGTCCTGTGCTTGTGACTTTATGATCTCTATAACACTTAGAACAACTGTGGTGGTTTCCAAGCAAGCCTTCAAATTCTTTGACGCTGTTCCCACTGAAAGATGGCGACTATGTCCCGACTGCTAGAATCTAAGTTTGTAAGTAACAGAATGCAGCAACAGTGACAATGTTTAACCTGGTAGACTAGGTCAGGAAAGAAAACATAACCTCTGCCCGGCTACAAGGAAGAGAGAGAAAAAAAAAAAAAGATGGTGACTAACTCAATCTACGTAACCATTTATAATGGAAAGAGCAGGCAGTGTAAATCTCTTGGTACACTCACCTTTGGAGGCTTGAGTCACCAGTAACAAGTCTGAAATACCAGGCTGCAAGGAAGCTCAGGCCTCAAAGGGAGACCATTCATAGGTGATCCAGATAAGGGCCCCAACTGAGATCCCGGCAACAACCAACGACAAGCACAGAAAGTTACTGCAGACTGGCCTCCGATGACTCTGGCCCTCAGCTGTTGGGTCATTCCCGGGAGTCAAGCTTTCCCGGCTGAGACAGCAAAGAACAGAGATGAATCATACCCTGCTCCATGCTGTCCGTACTCCTGACCCACAGAATGCAACAGGCACAAGCACTGGTTATTCTGATTTATTGCTAAGATTTAGAGTGACTTATCATTCAGCAATACCAACCGGAAACTATCTTAGTACCTGGGAGTGGGGCACCCTCAACAAAAGCCTTAAAACATGTGACATTGGCTTTGGGACTGAACTGCTGGCAAAAGCTGGAAGACCCTTGAGGGGATCCTCTAGCCAAAGATTTATAGCCCTTGAGGAAGCTGGTGGTGGCAGCTTGAAAGACATTAAGGTAAATGTATTGGAAGCTGAAATTTCGAAAGAGGACCTTTGTTATTAAGTGAAAGAAAGTTTGGCAACGCTGTTGCATGTAGTACCATGGAAAATAAGAAATAATTATTAAAACATATTTTCAAGCTAATTCTCCCTGGATATGAAAAATACAAACCAGGAGACATGAGCTTCAGAACAAACTACCCAGTTTCCAAGCAAAACAGAAGAAACAGAAAAGAGCCAGGCTTTGATGAGCTCGAAATTAACACACTTTATGGCAAAATAGTCTTAAAATAAATGCCCTTAGGAAAAAAAAAAATGCAGGTCACTGTCGGGAACACATGATGAAGCCAAAGATGTGACTTCAGAAACTACTGGGACTTCAGACACTCTTAATGTGATGACCCCTGGATTACATGCTCAGGCTATCCTTAAGTGACTCACTTGCAATTATTAAAATGTGATAGAAGTGATATATATATATGTATGTATATTCAGACGCTCAGTTGTGTCCAACTCTTTGAAACCCTATGGACTGTAGTCCTCCAGGCTTCTCTGACTATGAGGTTTTCTAGGCAAGAATACTGGAGGGAGTTGCCATTTCCTTCTCCAAGGGATCTCCCCCAACCAGGGATTGAACCTGGGTCTCCTACATTGCAGATGGATTCTTTACCAGCTGAACCACCAGGAAAGCCCAATATGCTGTGTGACCCCAGAGGATAAGTCACCAGTGGCCATAGAGCTTTCACATAGTTCTTTTAAGACACTCATCTTTAGAACTCTGAACAACTATATAAGAAATCCAACAAGCCTGAGGCCACGATGCTGTGAGCAAGCCCAGACCGTATGGAAAGGCCACACATAAATGCTGTGGTCAGATGTCCTATTTGATATCCCAGAAGACTAACAGAACAATCATCAGACAAATTAGTGAAGATGGTCCAGATGATCCTGGCTTCAAGCTGTCAAGTCAGCCATCAGGTCTCCCCAGCTGAGCCCCTTGACATCACTGAGCAAAGACAAAGTGTTTCTGTTGGGTCTTTTAAATTTCTGACCCACTGAAACTCTGAAAGCAATAAAATGCTTGTTTTTATGGCACTAAACTCTGTGATAGCTTGCTGAAGGAATAAATGAATGAACAAACGTTGCCAAGTGAGAATGTGAGCCTGCTGTCACAAGATTTCCCAATTTTTCAAGAGAAGCCAGATATAAATAATGTTATGTGCCATTTCCCAATTTCTAAATGTTGCCAACTAACTAGAAAAATGCTAAGCCATTCTGGGGATGGGTAAACTTAACATGGCACCCCACTCCAGTCCTCTTGCCTGGAAAATCCCATGGACGGATAAGCCTGGTAGGCTGCAGTCCATGGAGTCGCGAAGAGTCGGACATGACTGAGCGACTTCACTTTCACTTTTCACTTTTATGCGTAGGAGAAGGAAATGGCAACCCACTCCAGTGTTCTTGCCTGGAGAATCCCAGGGATGGGGTCGCACAGAGTCGGACACGACTGAAGTGACTTAGCAGTAGCAGCAGGAAACTTAACATTCGACAGGTATGGATTCCACTTAAAAGTTGCCCTTCACTCACACTATTGGAAGGATCTTAGACTTTCTTAATCTTCTTAATTACTTAGGATAGTGTTTTGCAAGGGCTTCCCTGGTGGTTCAGGTGATAAAGAATCTCCTTGCAATGCAGGAGAGCCAGGTTTGATCCATGGGTCAGGAAGATCCCCTGGAGAATGGAACGGCAACCCACTCCACTATTCTTGCCTGGAGAATTCCATGGATAAAGGAGTCTCACAGTCCACAGGGTTGCAAAGAGTCGGACACAACTGAGTAACTAATTAGTGCCTTGCAAAATACACATAACTTGATAAGCAAATAATGATGCTTCAAGTACTTGACGCTCTGCTTCCATTCAGCTGTATATTAAGATGCTACTCAAGTTACTCTCTCATATTTCAAAGGAAACTGCTTCAGTTTCTGATTCAAAATGATCACCTGGATTTCATATGACCATCCCACACCCGAGATTCTAAAGGTAAACTTCCACTCCTAGCTGTTAAAGAGTTCAGAAATGTCATTCCATGTGTTCTCAGTAATAAAGAGGAACGGCAATAAAAAGAAAACAGACTGGATTTCCATGGGGTGACAAAACAAGAGAACCAGGTTTTACATTTTAGTTCCACAGTTGATAAATAAGGGCTCCCAACAGCAATCTTGCTTTCCTTTTTACTACTGTTAGTATTTTTAGATTATACAACAAAAATTTTATTTCAGTTGACCTTCCAACGTTCTCTAGTAGCATGCTTTCTCTTTTCTCCATAAAAATAATTAAGTAAGAATTTTTTAATGCTTACTAATTACTTGAATTCTTAACTCTAATAAAAGTCACATCTAAATAATTGGGGTGTATCTGATTCTAAAACATGGTTCACTTAGCAACAAGTATAATTGTGTAGAGCTGAGAATACTTTTAGGATAAAGAAATCATACTAGGAGAAAAACACTTCCAATGTACCCTATGCTCCTAAGAGACCCACAGCAACTCTCATCAACTTTTGAAGATGTAAAAGGAAATGAAATATATTAGTATTCCTTTTCTTTGTACAGTCCAACATGAATAGCCTTGAAGTATCTATCCATAGGAGATATCAAGAAATACCAGAGGAATTCAACATATTAAATAAGTATAAGTCCAAAAGAGCAAAATGTCTTTTTTCTAGTCTTCTACAGTCAGTATTTAGGGGTATTATTTTTAATGATTATGTAGATTAACCCACCATATGCAGTTAATAATGGCATTAATTTTGTATGCAAGCAAATTTTATCTTTTAAATAGGCTCTGTGGTGATTTAAATTGAAAGTTAACGTGAGAAAAATTTATTTATCCAAACCTATTATTCAAAATTTAGGCGTTATAAAGCTATGGACTTCCTACAGAATAAGAAAATAGATTTCTATTCACTTTTTCTGTTATGTCTTGAGTAACACCAATACAATGCCCGTTGGATGTAAAGAACCATTACCTGAACTCTCATATAGACACACAGGTGAAATGGTAAATACAGCATGAGGCGGGGCGTGGGGGCTGAGAGCCCAAAATGTAGGGTCATACCATAAGAAGTTAGTCTTGCAGCCCTACCACTCACTTACCTTTTGCTCTGATAAAGTTATTTCACCTCTTTAAACCTAAATTGTGCATGCTAAGTCTCTTCAATCATGTCCGACCCTTTGCGACCCCATGGACCATACACCACCAGGCTCCTCTGTCCGTGGGATTCTCCAGGCAAGGATGCTGGAGTGGGTTGCCATTTCCTCCTCCAGGGGATCTTCCCGACCCAGGGATCAAACCCACATCTCTAATGTCTCCTGTATTGGCAGGCAGGTTCTTTACCACTGGCGTCACCTAAATTTATTTGCTTGGAAAAATGGAATTATAATACCTTGCTTTAGGGTTGACATGATATTTAAAATAAATGCATATTTATTGCGTGAGCCATGGAAATGAAGAGAAAGTTGTTAAGTGAGCATGGCCTGCTTTAGTCTGATTAATCCAAGACAATAGCATGTTAAAAGCACCTGAAATAATGGTGTCACAAATGGTAATGATCACAAAGAATCCAATTGACTTTTGTTATAAATTTAAGACACAGAGTGAATTCTCTAGGCTTCCTATATAACACCCTTCTCTAAGTACATATTTCTATACACATGGGTGCTATGGGTTAAAAGAAGCTTCATACATTACAGAAATTCTAGCACATCAGCAGAGAATTTAGGTGCAAAAATGTTCACTGAGCATTGTCATTAGTCACTGAAAAATCAGGCAACATTAAATTGTTCATCTATAGGAGGAAGGGAAATTTTAATATATTCATTCAACCACTCTATCCAGATAAGCCACAAAAACATAATTTTAAGCAAAAAAATGAAATCAAATAAAAATAAGTTGAAGAAATGATCATGTATAATATAAAACCACTTTTATGAAATTTTAAAGCATGGAATTATTTAAACAGATTTATACTTAATAATGAATAATATACCTAATAATTGTGTGATAATAGGCATAGAAATGACAAAAGTTAAATTCAGGGCCAGGTAGGAGGTAGGAGACAAGGCAATAATATCAGGCAGGGGTCCACAGAGGGCTTCAATTCTATCCAACATGTTTCACTTTTTCAAAAATTAAATGAGACTGGAAAAAGGTGGTAAAATGTTTAGATTCTATAGAGCTGGCTAGTAGGTATATGGAGCTTATAATATTCTCCACATTTTCTTTATATGTGAAATATTTTATAATAAAAAGAAGTTTTACCATCATATAAATAAAAACAGGCAATTTCCCATAACAGACAACAGCTGTTGCTGAGATAATCAGGTGATCAAAAGGAACAGGAATGTCAGGGGTGGGAAAGAGATTAAATTAATAAGAAGGCTGGGTAAGGAAGAGAAGTTCCTCTCTGACTCTGAAACCAAGAAGATAATTTTCCTTCCAAGGATTAAGAAAAGAATTCAGCTATATAAGATGGGAAGAAGAAAAAAATGATTTATTGTTAATCGAGATATCAGCGTATATTATCCAAAAACAACATTAAGCTTAAAATACTTACTACAACCCCACTCTTGGTGGTAGTTTCTCTGTATGTGAAGTTGCAAATTGCCCAGGCTAAATAGTATGTGGACATGAGAGGGGTCTGTGAAAAGTGATCCGTAACCCATCCATCTTCCTCAAACACGGAAGTTTCCACTGGCATATTGGATAAAGATAAATAGCTTGCTTGATGCTTGATGCTGATTTTGAAAGTAGCCTTGTAGATTGGCTCGTCAAAACAAGGAAATGCTTTTCTGGCATGTGTAGGTGAAAACTGAGTGACACCAAGGAATCTGGAAAAAAGAAAATGACATTCTCAGTAACATTTATGACTTAAGTTATGACCACTTTATATAATTCTGTTAATAAAATACATTTGCAAATTACAAGACACTTTTTTCCTGAACCAAACTTAAGCACATAAATGGTACAAAAGCATACTTCATGCATATTTCCCCAACAACAAAAAATTTTCAGGAAACTTTTTGTCTCAACTAAAGTAAATTCTCTAAACCCAGTGAAAGTGAAAGTTGCTCAGTTGTGTCTGACTCTTTGCGACGCCATGGACTATACAGTCCATGGAATTCTCCAGGCCAAAATACTGCAGTGGGTACCTTTTCCCTTCTCCAAGGAATCTTCCCAACCCAGGGGTTGAACCCAGGTCTCCCGCATTGCAGGTGGATTCTTTACCAGCTGAGCCACAAGGGAAGCCCAGAGTTGTGCTTATTGGGCAAAACTGACACGTTACAGAAAAACAACTCGTCGTCATATTGGAAAATATTAGAAAACAGTCATTCTCCCTTGTGGTATGCCTCTCTCTCCTCTCTGAAACTTTCAACCAGTAAAGACAATGAAATCAAATCCAAAAGTTGTCATTAGACACAAGTAAGACACAGATGATCACTAAGAAACAGCTACATCCTCAAACTTCAGCGAGACGTGGCCTGGTTTTGTTAAGGAAAAGGACTTTGAAACCTGACAAAACGTGGTCTGCATTCTGACTCCACAACATCTCTTAACCATATCATCTTGGATGATTACTAAATTTCTGTAAGGTGCAGCTATTCATTGCTTAAAAAGAAATAACCATGCCCAACTTAAAAAGCATCGCAAAGCTTAGTAGAATGGAAAAGGAGGATGTAAAGGTGTGACTAGATGAACAGCAGGCAGGTAATAAATGGCAGCCACTGGTTCACAGCATCTTCGACCTTTCTTAGAATGATATAACATACATTTACACAGAATAATCCAGAGACCAATGGCTTTTACCACTCACAATATATATTTGCTATATATGTTATTACATGTTAATATAATAAGATAATTAATATAATAAATATCTGTATAGTAAATATGCATGTCAATATGTGCATATATATATCATATTGAATCCACTCTGGTTTTCAGATCAAGCTGTAAAGTTGTAGCTCATTTAAACTCTAGAAACACCCTCTGCATTTTTTCAAATCAAAATACCCAAACTACGTACTTGAAGACAGACACTCCTTTAACTTAAAAAGAGGGCCATTATTTGTGAAAAGATTCCTACGTTAATTACACTTTTTATATGTGTGTGTGCGGTTAGTCCCTCAGCTGTGTCCTACTCTTTGCCACCCCGTGGACTGTTGCCCTCCAAGCTCCTCTGTCCATAGGATTTCCCACAGGAGAATTCTGGAGTGAATTGCCATTTCCTTCCCCAGGGGATCTTTCTGACGAGATTGAATCTGGGTCTCCTGCATTGAAGGCCGATTCTTTACCACTGAGCCACTGTAGAAGCCCCAAACTTTTTAAATAATACTAGTTAAAACTGTAGCTAAGGCAAGTCAATATCAAACCCTTGGTAAAACATTGCTGAGTGCTACAGCCATCTCTTTAGAAGGCTCTTATCCCCACAGTCATTCTGCCACCCACCCTGCCTTCCCCATCATCAACAGAGTTCTTGCTTAATCTCACATGGCACACTTTCCCGCTGAGCCCAAACTTGGCCTCAAAATTATTCTCAACACAGCACTTCAGGGAGCTATACCAATCAATAGAGGCTGACATGTGTATTGAATCTTATTGGCTATCCCTGGATCAAACCATAAAATGTAAATGTTTACACTTTCAAAAATTATGACACATGTATTATTGAAGGACTACTTTTTAAAAGCTTAGTTTTCAAACAGAGAAAATAAGACATTTTAAAGATTAATTGTATATTTCCTCTGAGAGAGGGGTTTCGAGAATTATCTTGAAGCATTACTGAGCTGCTACATACCAGGCTTGGGTAAATCACTTTACTGCCTGAGTTTATTTTTTCATTAGTAGAAGGAAAATATTTCTAGGCCTCCCTTACGAAACTGTTGAGATGATAAAATGAGATAATATTTAGGAAAGAAGTTTTAACTATAAATCTTTAGAAAAAATATAAAGTTAAAGTTGGAAGCAATCTTAGAAACAAATTGTCCAGCTTTCATAAATTCCTAAAATGAAAAAGTAGTTTCAGTAGTTCCATAAATAAGTGATTTATCTAAAGTTACACAGGCAATTAGTGCAAAGCTGGGTCTGGAATCCACATTTTCTGTGTCTGAGAAAAAGGTAATTGTATTTCAAAAACAGCAAAATTAATGTTCACCCATAATTTATAAACAAGGTTTTATTTTGACAATTGGTCATAAAGGTTTTTCTTTCCATATCTGCCAGCATCTTGGCAATATTTTCCCTATTTTCTACTGATAGCAATATAGTTTTTGCTTAATGAAATATCAGTAACTTTTTGTTAAGATGCACTCATTTACAATTTTCTCTTCACATGCTTCTTTGTCTTACAAAATGTTCTTGAATCTTAACATTTTTATTAACTAAAATGGTCACTGAGCTTCATATTTCTTTCCTGAGGCCATTTAAAAGATACTTATGAAATTTAATATACAAGGAAATACGTTCACTTCCAAGTACTGAGAAACCCAAGTCTTGTCATTGAGCAATTAGACACTGTCTGTCATGTGTGAGATTTTCACTCTGTGTGGCAGGATTTTTTTTCAAGATAGAATCATTTTTGTCCTTAAGGTCTTTGCAATCTACCTGAAAAGAAAAATATATATAATACATTAAAAACTACCAATAATACTAGGGGAAATTTCCATAAGAGTTCAACAGAGAGGTTGCCTTTAGAATGTACTGATCATTAGGTAAAAAATTAAAGGTGTCTTTGGTATTGAGTAATTAAAGGGTAGGAATTTATAAGGGTAGGAATTTATTAGGGTAGGAATTTATTATATGTAGAATATTTGAATACCTCTGGGCTAATGAGAAATTAATAAACCAAATATTTATGCACAGGAATCACGTCATGCTCAAAAGTCTCTTTTTGCCTCACATTGTAAGTAAATACATTAGTAAGGCCAGCAATTTAAATTGCTGATTCTCAGGGTTGAAAGGAACTATAAAGATCATCTAGTGACTTTTTCTGCAATTAATATTCTTAATGAATTCCTACACACAGTATATATATCCATGCACTGAGGGCTAGCATATATTTGATAATGTCTAAATGAGGAAATACCAATTTCACAGTCTGGCACCTGAGGACGATTGCAATTGAATTTCAATTCAGTATTTAGCAAATCAAAACAAGCCCCTTGGAAAAGAAGAGCAATTGGACTAGACTATGCTTAGGGTCTTTTTCAAGTTGAGAACCTATAACTGAATAAAAATTAGAAATAAAATAGTCCTTGAATTTGATGAGATGATTTTAAAATACTAAATTACATTACTGCTAGATAGCTTTTTGCTACAAGATCTATATACATTTGCTTCTCTTGGTCATCATTCTTGAGTGTTTAATGCTGTGGAGATAAAGATAAATATATATGTTCCTTCCCTCAAGGAGTTTATACTCTGATAAAATAAATAAAACATAAGCCTAGACAGGTATTGCACAAAAAGCCATGACAAATGTATGAAGAAATTACATCTTCTGAAGCAAGGTTTCTCAGCCTTGGCACTACTGACTTTTCTTTTCTTTTTTTTAATGTAAGTATCAGTGGTTCAGTGCTAGAATTCTCAACACTAGTGACATTTTAGGATGGATAATTCTCTTTTTAGGGCCGTCTTGGGCTTAGCAGCATCCTAGACGTCTACCGCTAGAGGCCAGTAGCAATGCCTCTCCCCAGTCGTGACAACCCCAAAGTCTCCAGATACTGCAAATGTGCGCTGGCAGGCAGAACCGACCTCGCTGAGAACCACCTGTCTTAAGAACTGAAAGAGGGCTTTAGGGAGGAGGAAGTTAAGAACAGGTCTTGAAGCCTGGGCACTACTTTAAGGGTCAGAGACGGATGGAGACCTGAGCAAGTGGACTACAGGTGGCACAGAAATAAGCTTTTAAAAAGGCCTTGACTCACATGTTAATGTCCTATTTGCTCTCTTGCAGGGTCTGGCTTTCTCAACTCTCAGTATTGCGCATCTGTCTCTGATACCTCTCTCTCCCTGGATCATCTCCTTCCTAACAAAGAGAGCCAGCTTCAGGCTCAGTGACCTCAACAAGCAACAGTGTCTGTTGGGTTTCAAAAACATAATCTTCACTGCATGTATTTGATGATTGCCTTCAAGTGGTGGAAGTGAGACCTCTTTTCTGCTTACTGTCACTAAAAACATCAAAGACCTCTAGAGAAAGAGATTGGGAATAGAAAATAATGAGTTTGGTTTTTAAGCAAATTTGAGGCAGTGTTTGAGGTAGTAGCAGTACACCAGGTAGGAAAAAAATACAAAAAATTAATTAAAAATAGAGAACACTTTAGTATACAGTAAGGATATGAAATACATACATAAATACAGCAAGAAGTAAAAATAAAACAGCAGGAGGCAGAAGGTAATGGGGAAAAGTATTTTGTTGTCTATTTTTCTCCTGCTTTCTCAAACAAAAACATTTTTATCTTTTAAAGAATCTTGCTATTATCGTAAAGAAATTTCACCACTAAAAGTAACATCCTGGAAGTGTTATTCCAAGAATATCACTTTAGCATAACTAGAAAAATGAATAATATACATGTATTTTAATTCTCTTCTATCTAAAATAAATTACTTGATTTCTTAACAACTTGTCTATTTGACATTTTGGTTGTGCTAAGAAGTAGAGCTTAAAGCTCTATGTTGCCTCTGAAGGATATAGAGAATTGATTTCTTCTTATTTCTGCGGAAGTTCACTAGGCAAGCTACTTGTGTCAAATCATTAAGATAAGATTCAGCTGAAATAATGCATTAACGTTGGCTGATACTGCCAACAAATTACAGTATGTGATACAAACAATTTCTGTTCCATTATTTTCAGTTTGCCTTTTCATAAAGTTAATATATGCAAAGGAAACAAACATTTGCATAACATTGCTCATATTCAGATTGATTCATGTTTCGTTGTGGAACCCACCAAAACCAAGAGAACCTCACAAATGCAGGGCATTTTTGGAAGGCTTCCGTTTAGGCCACCTCTATACAGACCACACATACAGCACAATGAGTGATAATCTTTGAAGCTGCTTCTGTCACAACAGCAATTTGCCTACTGTTGCAATAGTTTAAGATTAGTAACAAAAACTCCCAAGATTGAAAGAAGTGATCCAGTGGATCATCTAGTTACTCTTCAACTGCTTTTAGTAACTGAACAGGGACAAGGTCATGGAAGTTACCATGTCCCATTTAAAGTGAAGACTGTTAATCAAAATGCAAATTATTACTCAATGACAAAACATTTTAAGGCAAAATGGGTCGTTGTTTAGACTGTGTTTTTATGTACTGCAATGAGTCATTAAAGCTCTGCCATTTCGGAAGGAAAGTGCTCCTGCTGAATATTCAGTGCTATAAGCAAGTGTGTAGTCTATTTTTTTAAATAACCATTGTAGTAAACTAAAAACATAATGCAATAATACCAGCAATATGTATGTAGGAAGTGGTGCATATGTGAATAATCGTGTTATAAAAACAGAGCATAATATTCATAATTGTTTTCATTTTTGTGCACTAAATACTCTTCTCAAAAATGAGTACCAAGTACTTGATCACCATTGTTGAAGAGTATTATGTACTCACTAAAATTACTTTCCTGAGTCATAACATTAGGTTTTCATAAGGATAAATAAACTAGTATCTGATATTCATTTGTTTAATACAGGAAAGAGAAAAAATATGTGAGTATCATAAAATAGTGCTTCTGGTGGAACCCAAATGCAGTCTGCAGAGCAGTAGCTAATGACTGATGCGCCTTTCCCCTGGCACTCGAGGTTTTTCTCTTTCCTCTACTGGCTTCCAGAGACAAGGCAGGCACCCTCCTGACCCTTCAGTCACTGTTTTCTTCTCTTCTCACTGCTGAGATAGCAGGGCAAGCATCAGAGTTACGAGTCCCTTCTGTTTCACACACTCTTCTTGCTCCCTCGACCCTCTCTATCGCAGTGTCTGGACCAAGCGTGGGGTTTCTCTAGCAATGAAATAACACAGCCTTTTTCTTCTCTTCTTCATTGCAGAAGGACTCTGCTGATTTTCTCTCCCTGTCTTTTGAACTCTGCTTAGGGGGCAAAACAAACAGCAGTGGAAGGAATGTCCAAAGTGACCATTTCCGCACTGCCTTGCGAGTAAGGGGAAGCCTAAGGCAACAACATTGAACCTAAATGACCCTGTACCAGCTCGAAGAATAGATATCCAGCCATGTAATAACATAATTGTATTTCATACCCACAAATACTTATCAACTGTCAGACACTGTTTTAAGCACTTTATTACTTAACTCATTTCATATCCTCCCCAATAACCCCACGAAAGAGGATATCATTATCCCCGTTTTGCATATAAGGATACCAGACACAGAACAATAAGAAACCTGGCCAAGGTCATAAAGCTAATTAAGTGGTAGAGTCAAGACATAAACCAAGGTAGTCTGGTTGCAGAGTCCCTGAACACACACACACACACACACACACACACATATACACACACATACATACATACACACACACACACACATACACACACACATACACACAGACACACACACACATACACACACACATACACACACATATATACACACACATACATATACACACATACATACACACACACATACACACACACACACACACACACACACTTTTCCATCCAGCAACACAACTAGTAGTGCTCAAACCTCTTCTTAAAAGGGATAAAAAGTAACCAACAAGGATAATTTTAAAACTTCATTCTTTTTACATCCTTTGGTTTCGGGGTTTTTGTTTGTTTGTTTGTTTGTTTTTTGAGTTGTGAGTCATGAGAAAATATCCAAATAATTAAACTGACTTCACCCTGCAAATCAGCACAGGTCTGCACTGGGAGGACTCAAGTCACCCCTGTCTCTCTGCAACCACTGCCAGAGCTCCTTAAAGCCCGGAGCCAGCAGCTTATCCAGAGACCAAGAGGGCACACCTGGGGACAGGGAGCGGGGTGGGGAGCCAGGGACTCTTCAGCCCAGCTTAGCCCCACTCAGTAAGGGCTTGTCAGTCTTACTCCCCACTTACAGCCCCATCAGGACCACATCCAGCTGGGCCTGTTTGTGAATTATTTCAGACTGTCCAAAGAACCAGGAGGGGCAAGAAGTGTTTTGCATCTTAAGATTCTCTCAAATCCTCTGTAGCAAAATTCTGTTGGAGAGAGCAGCCACTCTCTAGTGGCAAAAAGCAGGATTGCATGGATCTTTGAGAAAATCTGGAGGGATCCAGCCACTGGTGTAATTTTGAATTAAAGGGACGACGAGGTGATGATCATTGCTGGTGGGATAGGAGGATGAGCCTGGGGTTACGGTGGACGCCCTTCCTTATAGACGGTCAAACACATATTAAAGGTAGACTATTTCTTCTTCACTCTTTTTATATCACTCTTTAAAGTCATGTTTAAAGAAGCGAGTCCCATTCTTATATCACTCAAATGCCATCATCATCCTCAAGCAAACCTAAATTACTGCCCTATACTGTTGCCTCAAGCCCGTCCGCATACATGGCGGCAAAAATTGGTTTGAGAAAATAAACATGCTACACAAACCCAACATAGGGAAATCAGTCACAGGTCTATCTTTGCTTGAAAGAGATCCAGAGCAGATAGGCCCTGTTTAGAGTTATTTTGAAGAAAAAATACACAGAAAAATTAATTTAACTCTTTCATAAATAAGGTATACTTTATTACTATCCAGGGTGACCAAAAAACATAGCAAGACAAACACCAATTACATGAATTTTCCTCCCTGAATAAGTGAGTATTAAATGGTCAAAACTTTTTTCCCAATATTTTCTAATTTAGTTTACTGATAGCATTTTGAACCATAAGCAAAATCCAACACTGGACTCAGATTGGCCATATGGTTGTGTGTGCCTCGACAGGAAAACAATGGGCTAAATAAGTACATTAAGGAATCATACAAAAAGTTTTCACAGAAACAAATGGTTCTCCTAGATTTTTCAGTGCAGAGCCCTGTATAGAGGGTCAAAAAGCCAGATGTTCGCATTTGTTCATGTAAAGATAGCTCCTGTGCAGAGTGAATGGGAGAAGTAAGGCTGCTCTCAACATAAAAACATGGTGGTTTTCTTATTTTTATTAAATGCCATGGTTTTCTGAAATGAAATTAGTTCATTTCAGGAAAAGTACAAGGCATCAAACCTTCCACACTAATATAACAAATGATCAAATGCCTACCCATAGAATCCTCTACGCTCTCCACAAGATTTTTGCAAAGGAGATTTTTGCAATTCTCTGTGAAAACCACAATTTTATCCTCCCATTTTACTTGGAGATCATGGTTTCTCTCTGAATAACCCTTGAAAGAAAAAGACCTCCTCTTTTCATTCTGTCTTCTGTCACTGTCACAGACTCAAAGTTTGTCAAAGAAAAAGGGTGTCCCTTTTGAAAGTGAATAAGGCGGTCATTTACTTTGGGTAAGCTTCCTCTTTAAATCCGACCATCTGGATCTAAATTAAGGTACCTTACCTTAAACACGGGTATGCTCACCATCTGGCTACCCCAAAGCATCAATTACTTCAGGTAAATGAAGATTTTGCCTAATTCTAAGCAAGCAGATTCTACTCAGGGTATTATGGCATGAATATACACCTTCTCTATCTGCCTGCTGCCCACCTTCTTGAGGGAAAAGTGAGTAGCCATTCTACCTAACAGAGACCATTTACTGATATGTATAAACATTTCAAATTTAAGAGAATTTGTTTGCAATATTCAACAAGTGGTGAATTTCCCTTTAGCCAAACATTGAACCGAGAGTAAAAGATTTGCCTCAAGTGAATAGCTTGTCTTCTAAACTTTCTCTACTGTAATATGGGAACCAGGGGAGGTAAGTCCCTACAGACCAAAAAGCAGGCCCCCTCCAAAACCTCATGGGGGATGAAACTTTTCAGGGTCAAAGGCACACAGCACATAGTGAAATTTAGTTTCCCTGCTCCACCCAAATTATATCTCTTAGGCCTCTGAAGAGTAAACCAGAAAATCAGATTGAGTATTAACCAGTTGTTTCCACATAGACTAAGTAAGGTGGACAGAATGGTAGTATTGCTCTTTTTAAATCTTTCAAATTGCTCAATGTGACTCCCTATTGCCAGATTAAATACTTTCATTACAGAAATTGTCTGATAATTAAATTGGCAAAAATTCTGACTAACTGAAAGACCAAAACATTCAGTCACTAAACAAATGAAAACTTAAGAGTTTGCATTTATGTCCTTTTGAAAAGTATGTTTTAAAATGTCGATTTACATTGCATTTGGGGGACAGAATCACCACCAATAAAAGTCTAACTCTAGCTGAGTTCCTGATATTGGTGTATTTAAAAATTCTCCAAGTATCCATAGTAACAACAAACAAACAAAAAGCTTAATATATGTTATTTTGATGTAACTGTGACATGTTTGATTCGATTTCCTTTGCCTTATCAACTCTAGTAGAAACATATAAGAAATTATCATATTCATTCTGATGTTGAAAGGAAAAAAAAAAGAACAAGTACTTTCTCTAAGAGGCTGCTTACTAATAAAACCATCCTGAGATCTCCAAAAACGCCAAATCCTGGAAAATTAATGGGATGCAGAGTTTAGCTACATAGGCACTAGGCTAAACTCCCAACCCTCTTATTTACATCTTCGGAGAAAATGAAGCTGAGAGTTTGAATATAAATATGCACTAGGGTACAAGAAATCAGTTATAGGTCAAGCAGGAACATCTGGTCTTTTTAAGAGTCCTGTTAATTTGAAAGCACTGACCACAACAAGCTCAGTTCCACCAAATATATTTTGGCACAACTCAGAAAAAATAGGATTTGCTGGAAGTATTTATTTCACCACAGCATGATTCATCAGTAATGATATGCAGTTCCCACTATTGGCATTTTGACATAACATGCAAACTTGCCTTCTATGCTTTTCCCCCAAATTTTACATGCTCGTGGATCTTTTAAAAAACCCTTTTCATCTATATTCTTGAGAATATGTCAGAGAACGTGGTGGAAGGGGTTTTACATTATCTACATCTGATCTTAGGAGTTTGAATGTGAATAATTTATACATTCACTTATAGGAGGTTTTAATTAGCACACAACCACTAAGTGTATTAGTTACTCAGTCATGCTGGACTCTTTGCAACCCCATGGACTGTAGCCCCCCAGGCTCCTCTCCATGGAATTCTCCAGCAAGAATACTGGAGTGGATTGCCATTCCCTTCTCCAGGGAATGTTCCCAACCCAGGAACTGAACCTGGGTCTCCTGCATTGTAGGCAGATTCTTTACCATCTGAGCCACCAGGATCCCTAACCACTAAAGCACTGGGCAATTTATTTAGATGAGGTTATACCACAGCACCCTATAAATATTAAAACTTTTGTGTTCTCTCATAACACACTGAAATTTTCCCAGCCTCTTATCCTATATCAGCTTCTCCTGGGAGTTTCCAGACGGCATGAGCTCTAGCACAGGGACCAGAAAGCCTGAGTTAAGTCCCAGCCGCCCAGTCTGCTGACCCCAGGAGCCTGGGATTTCTCTGAGCCCAAGTTTTCTGCTGTCGTGAGACTCTCTAGAGAACAAGGGAGTCTCTGCCAATGGCACCATTACTAGTCTCCAACCTGCCTCCACTTCAAAGGTTGTTGATTTCATTTTTAAGTTCATTTGGGTTATTCCCTGGCCCCACAGCCACTTAATTATTCATTTATCTTAAATGCAAGGGGCCAGGGAAAAAACAAGAATCACTTGTTTATGCATTCAACAACATGCTTGAGGGCTTGCTACCACGGCACACTCACAACATGAGTGGGCACTCTATGTGCCAAGTACAAGGTTAAGTGCTTTTTAATGCATTTATTCGTGGACATCTGCAACAATTCCATGAGGATATTACTATTATTATTTTCACCAAGTTAAAACTAAAAGTAGAGGTTCTGGAGCCAAAGTGCCTAAGTCTAAAACCTGCTTTGTCAGCTCGTTATATTACAAGTTACTCCACTTCTTGGTGCTTCCTCTTCCCCATCAGTAAAACAGGGAGTGTTAACAGCACCCGGCTCGTGGGGCTCCTGTAAGACTGAGTTGATACAGGACGCTCATTAGGCACTAGAAGTAGTCATTGCCAGGACCTGGTGACAGATTGATCAACTTCCGCAAGCCTTCACCACAAGTGGAGTTGAAGCTGAGACCTGAACCCAGTCCTGCTGGACTCTAAACAAGTGGTGAAAAACCCCACAGCTTCTCAAAAAAATAAGAAACAGAATACTGTCCAAATCTAAAAGAAGCATCAAAGGCACTCACTAATAAGGCATTTGAGACTGACGCTTAGCTTTCCCCTTTTCACCCACCACTGGAGTCATTTCCAGAGGCAGTAACTCGGGAACAAACGGGCGTCACTCTGCGTTAGGAGAGCGGGAAGTACCAGCAAGAACATTCCTGGCTGGCTTTGGCCAAGGCAGCCGCCGCCACCCCCACCCCACCCCCCTGCTCTGTCACTGGGACCGGCTCTTACTGCCCAGAATCTCAACTTCCCGTTTTGCAAAACTTCGTGAGGCCAAAGCCTGTCCACTGCGCTACGCCTTCCAGAAGCGGGCGTGGCGGGGCGGGAGGAGGACCTTGCTCTGCCTCCCGCGTCCTGACTCCTCACCCGGCTGCAGCCCTAGCCTCTGGCGCTCACCTATTTTCCCTCCACGGTAAATTGGCAGGTTTTTGATGTCACCCTGGCCTGGGGCCGCTCAGATACACATCACTCTTAAAAAAAAAAAAAAAAAGCTGTGTGCTCTGCCTCGAAGCAACTTTAACGAGGCAGGGGGTCCCAACCTGGAGGAGTGGCATTTGGTACCGGTGAGCGAGTTTGTGGAGTTGGCCGCAGTAAGAAGCCAAGCCTCGGGAAGACCCCGAGAGTTCTGGGCGGACGGCCCTCCTCCACCTTCACTTCCTTCCCTCCATCCTTGGCCCCCCGTGTATCCGAAGCTCGCCCGGGTCCTGGTCGCCGGCTGCCCCGCGGTTTAGGGCAGCCCGGCTGGGTGGGGCGGCGCGGGGCACAGCCTCCCTCCCTACCTTCTCTCCCCGTGGAGCACGTAGGAGCTGCGGAAGAAGCCCAGGAGCTCGTTCTCGATCAGGGCGTTGTAGATGATCTTCAGATTGTAATTCCTCTGCGCGTCCAGAGTCCTATTCAGCACCACCACCAGGACCTGGGTTTGCGGGTAGAGGAAAAAGCCGGCCACCGGGACCGCCCCGGCCACCCGGTCCTCGGCCACCTGCACCTTCTCGACCGCCACCCGGGAGGCGTGCAGCACGACGTAGCGAGTGGCGTTCCGGCACGCGATCTCCACGTTGACCTCCCCGGAGAAGGTGAAGTTCTCCATGAAGGCGGTGAGCATCAGATTGTAGTGCAGCGGCTTGAGGTTGCCGGACAGGCGCAGCTGCGTCCACGGCTGCCCCAGCTCGCGCTCCTCCGCAGACGGCGGCTGGGCGGACGGGGTCTCAGGGGTAGCCTCCGCGCCTGCCCCGGGCTGCGAGGAGTCCCCGCCGGCGTGCTGGTTCCGTCGGGCCGAGCCCGGCAGGCTCTCGTTGCCGCCGCGCGCCGGGAAGCCGGCCGGGCCGCCGTCGGCGCCGGACGGCACGCTCGCCCCACACTCGTCGAAGCGCAGGCTGAGGAGCACGGCGAGCATGGTGACCGCGAGCAGCGCCACGAGGGACACGGCGAAGGCCAGCACCAGCCGCTTGTGCACCGTGATGTGGCGCTCGGAGGTGCGGGGCCGCACCCCCGCGGAGTCCGCCCACGGGCCCGAGAGCCCCCTGCCGCCGGCCCGGAGCGCCGCGTCGTTCTCGCCCATCGCGGCCGCGAAGAGGGAGCCGCTCTTCTGAGCCCCCTGCTCCTTCTTCTTCCTCTTCTTTTTCTTCTTCTTCTTTTTCTTCTCCTCCTCTTGTTTCCCCCGCTCGCCGTCTAGGGCCATCACACCGCCTCCTCCTCCTCCCCCGCCCCCTCGGGCGCCCCCCGCGAGCGGGCCACCCGGGCCACCGGCAGCGTCGGCATCAGAGCGCGCGCCGGCCGAGGGCGCGACGCCAGCTGGGACCCTGGGGAGGCCGGCCGGGCGTCTCTTAAGACGGGCTCTGGCCGTAGGCGACAGCGCCCACGACGCCCCCCATCAGCCCCGCCTCTCTCCGGACACAGGCTGCAGGGGCGCGGGCCAGCGGGCTCTGGGACGCGCCCAACTTGGAGAGCGTCTTGCTCGCCCCAGAGCGCGCGCTACTTCTTCGGCGGGAGCCGGGCTCCGGGGCGCACGCGGCCCCCGCCCCTGTGTGCCCGCGGCTCCCAGCTCGCCGTCCCCAGCGCCGAGCTCTCGCCTGGCTTTCCGCGGGAGCCTTCTAGCGGGTCCTCGGCTGCCAAGGAGGGAGCGATGAAGAGGGAAGTTAGGGCTGCCGCTTTCTCTCCCCACTCCAGCGCCGGCGTTCAGTCCTCTGGGTGGGATGTGCTCGCAGCAGCGGCGGCGGCGGCAGCAGCGGAAGCGCCCGAGTCCCGAGCCCAGCAGCCGGGGACGGGAGGATGGCCGGGGCGGAAGAGACCGGGTGAAGCAGCTCAGTGAAGTCCCAGGGCCGCAGAGCTGGGCCGGGAATCTGTCCGGGAGAAGCCTTCTCCTCCAGCCTGGACACTTTAAGCAGCGGTGGCGGCAAACAGCGCGAGGCTGCACAGCGGGCAGCGAGCCTCCCTGGTCCCGACGTTGTGCTGACCTCCGGAGACGACAAGTGAGCTAGAAGTGTCCGGCCGGGCCATCCCCCTAAGGTAGATGACGCTCCGGGTTTGCTCTATATGCCCGTGGGGAGAGCCGGAGTGCGTGTGTGCGAGTGAGTGTGCATGTGTGTGCGCGCGTGTGTGCGTGAGCGTGTGTACACAGGCTCCAGATCTAGATTGCCAAAGCTACTCTGGCTGCGCTCAGGGACTGAAACTCCCCGAGAAAGGCGACGGCGAGAGCGAGGAGGCCTGAACGGCGGGAGGGAGGGGAGCGGCAGAGGCCGGCCCTGGGAGATTAGAGCGCTTTTCTCCGCTGTCACACCAGACACCCACAGCCACAGAGGGGGTTGCTGCGCCGCCTGCGAGGAGAACGGTAAATCTTCAGCGCAACGAGCCCCGCAGTCCCCCTCTTCCCGACCCTTCAGCCCCACCGCGCCTTCCCGGAGGGAGCCTTGGAGCCTTTGGCTATGAATGCCTAGAGGCCAGGGAAGAGCCTGCTGGGGAGAAGGAGCCGTCTCAGATTTCACATCAAGCTCACCGGAGGATTTGGAGGATTGTATATAAATTGAAATAAATTCTCCAAAGCCTGACAACATGTACTATCCTGTGTGATGTGTCCAGGCGTGCGGTATTAAAATAAGGGTTAGCAAGAAAGCGTTAGACTCCTCCGGAAGTAAAGGCTGCAGAAAAGGGATGGCTTTTTCCCAACAAATATATTTTCGGATTGAGGAAATACTTAAAATATTCAAGTGTAATATTCAGGACCAGAAACTTGAGACTGAGAACAGCTGAGGACATGAGCTCCATTACTTTAGACTTAGAATAGTGACCAGGGATATTCTGTGATTGGACAGTTTTTCACTTCACCTGGTCACAATTACTTTTTTTTTTTTTTTTTTGCTGTTTTCAGTGTTATCATGAAAATCGTTTAAAATGTTTTTAGAACAGTTATCAAAAGGAAGTGTCCATCCACAGCAGTATCTCAGAACAGATTCACAGACCACTGGCTGGTTGTGGATTCTTGTCTAAGTTTGTTGAAGTTTTAAATTAGAGTGCAGAATGTGTATGAGTATAGGGGATATCCAAGCCATAGAGTTTAGGTGAAGAGCTCTAATTGGAACACTATTCAGAGTACAGCCACCCCAACGCTCACAGCTTAGAGGCAGGAGTTTTTCTCTAGTTTTCAATGAAACAAAGTGATGGGCTTCAGAGTCAATTTTGAAAAGTGCAGAATAAAAAGAAAATGAAGTAATTTCTTTTTACACATTTCTTTCACATCTTCAAATCCCTGAAGGCATTTAAAAAAATCATGTCCCTAATTATTTTTTTTTACAAAAAGGAATGTTTAACACCACTGGCTTTGGAGTCCTGAAGGTACACATTAAAATCTTGTTGTTTGGCTTTAAAAGCATGACCAAAGAGAACAGCCCAAATATGTATCAACTTCAGCCTGAAAACCACTGAAAACACAGCCCTCTGTTCAATGAAGCTCTTGACCATTTATACTCAGATGGGATACATTCCCAATGCCATACATTCTGAATGTCCATTTGAATCATTTTAAATGATGATAAAAAGTAGTGCCAGGGTTTTTGTTGCTTTTTTTTTTAAGCATGTTTTATGTGGGCCGTTAGCAACAGACCAAGGGAAATGCCACAGTCTGTTCAAGTTACTTTTTTATGCTCTGTTTTTAAATCTCTCTGCTCTTGCTGTCCATATGTATCTGCCTGTGTGCATTTTAAGAATTGAGGAGTCCATGGTTTGTTAGTTTGTTTTCACAGACTCAGGAAACACAGTATAGGCAGACTGAAAGAGCTGTGTGACTCTTAGTGGCTTACCAAAGTTCTCTGACCTTAGGGTACTAACCAACAGTTCAGGATTATTGATCAAAAGTCCATGGATACAACTCACTTGAATTATAAGAGGAATCTGGAACCACCCCCTAGAAGTCTGAGAACCACTGCCTCAATGAAGATGTTACCCACTAAAGAATCTTTAAATGATATTAGTCAAGAAAAGATTCAAAGAAGGCTCTTTCTGTTCTCCTTTGTATTTTATCTGTGTACTTTTGAAAATCTCTGCAAGGCAACTCTTGAGGATTTCAGAATTAAACAGTACATTTACCAACTAGTAAAGTCTCAACTGGCTATGATTAAATTAGTGGATGGGTTATTTCTGAGACGTAAGGTGAACAGACACAAGCGCATTAACCTGTAGTGAACACAATTTATGAAACACTGATTCCCCTAAAATGCAACTTTGCCCAGTAAATGCAATATCAAGGTCAAGTGGGTAAATACTTCTTCCTTTCATATGGATGTTACAAAAGGGCCCCAGTGAACTTTTCTCTTGTTAATTTCTGAAAGTATATAACTTACCACTGAGAAGTAAATAACTTTGGTATAGTAACTTTTTTAATTTTATTTTTTAGAGAATATCTATTCTACCCTCCTCAAACCAAAACCAAAAAAGACAAAATTTCAGAGAGTGTACCTAATAAAAATCTTAAAGAGATGATTCACTAATATTCCTGTAAAGAAGTTGCCTTCAGTGTGTAAGTGACTAAATTGGAGAGACTTCGACTTTGTCAGTGTTAGAGCCATGCAGGAGAATAAGACTTTCCAAAGTGCCTGATGCTCTTCCCAGAAACACATTCATCATTCATGATAAGTTTGGTAAATTTATTATTATTGGATAATTTATGATTATTTTCTTTAGCTAGTAAGTGTCTTTCAAGTCATTTTGTGGCCATATTTGATTTAGAGGCTTGTAAAATTGAAAACTGTCTGAATGTTTAATATCCATAAGTCCAAACAGAAGTTATGAACTAAATCTACACCCAGGTTCCTTGATTAATCAAACTGCACTATTTTCAGCAAATGCACTGGCTTCAGAGGCTTTTTACTCTTTGATTGTTTACACTTGAACTGCTTTTTCTCTCTTCCCACTGGTTTGTATGGAGAGGCACAACTGAAGTGTCGTTTTTATACTCAGCCCCTTCAAGTGTAATTAGCACTTCACTTTCAGAAACAGCTTGGCTGAGCAGAAAGAACAAGATCCGAACCTACCCTCCCCTCCCTACATTATCCTAACCTACCTCGCTGCCTCAGTTTCTCCATAGGTTCATGTTCAGGACTTAGATGGACTAGGTAACCTCCGTGATATCATCCAGCTCGCAAATTCTGTAAAAGAAATTCCAAAGTTAAAACACTAATCTCTTTATGCTATCAGGGATTTTTGATTCATCTTCTCCATTGAGAAGCAAAAAAGAAAAAAAATTAACTAAAAACTATAAATTCAGTAAGTAACAAGACTTAATAAAAATACACTGTACTAGTTAAAGCATATGAAGAGAAGAAACCAAGCCCTGCTACTCTGGCAGGGAAAACAGGACTGATCTGTTTCCTGGCCAGCTGCGGCCCTGAAGACCTCCCACACCTGGAGACCAGAGCGACGGTGAGCGGTGAGGAGCTCTGCTCCCAGCTGAAGTGGTGCCGCCACGTGGCCCCAAACCTGGCTTGAGACTGAGATGGTGATAACTTGATGAATTTTTTAATTTGGGAAAAACACTACTGCAAACTTTATTAATATTTTTATACTATACAACTTCAATTTTTCATACCATTTGATCACTGCATCCGTTAAAGGGTAACATGTAAGAAACACCCTTCAAGATAGAACTTGCCTCAAGAATCTTAGCAATGGAAAGAGGAGGACTGTTTAAAATGAGACATAATTCAAACAGTGCAATTTCATAACGTTCACTAACTACAATTAACACCTTGATTTAATTGCTGGTTATCTGATGTATGTTTGTTTAAACAGATTAATCTGAATTGATATCATATTTAAATTTGACTGTGTCTTCTTTACTCACATAAAATCTGTAAAATTATAAAGTTGTTTTAAGAGGAAAACATTCCCTAACCTATTAATGTATTACTACATGTTATTAGGCCAAGAATCTCATAATTATGCTTACAACTAAACAGAGCAGGTCTTACTTACAGAGTCGGACATGACTGAAGTGACTTAGCACGCACGCATGCACATGCCATAGAAACCTTACCTCTTGAAGGCATTAATAAATATATCTCTGATCCAAGCTTATGTGACAATTCAAATTTACATGATCAGAATAGTGTCTCATCTCTTTTTTTTTTTTTGGCTAATGACTTTACAATATTGTAGTGTTTTTGTCATATATTGACTTGAATCAGCCATGGATTTACATGTCATCTCTTTTAAACCATGAAAAATATTTGAAGAATGTATACTTATTTAGATATTAATGTAAAGTCACATAAAGACAGAAATATCCTATTGTATTTCTTCCATATGTATCTTCTAATCCAGTTTCTTTCTCTTTTCCACTCATTTGTTCACTCTTCTTCCTTTTAATAATAAAGCATATTATCTCTTAAAACCTGTACCTACTAGACATACACAGACATTTGTTTGATATATAAATGTTTGTCACTATTGCTCTTTAAATGAGGTAATTACATAGTGTATTATACACCTGAAAGTTGCTAAGAGACTAGATCTTAAAATGTTCTCACTACAAAACGAAATTATTATGAGACAGTGACAGAGGTATTAGCTAATGCTATAGTATCATATTACAAATCACAATGTATAGGTGTAGTGGGGTTCCCTGGTGGCGCAGGCAGTCACCTGAATCTGCGTGCAATTCAGGAGACCCAGGTTTGATCCCTGGGTTAGGAATATCTCCTGGAGAAGGGAATGGCTACCCACTCCAGTATTCTTGCCTGGAGAATCCCACGGACAGAGAAGCCTAGCGGGCTACAGTCCTTGGGTCGCAAAGAGTCAGATCCAACTGTGTGACTAACACTTTAACTTTCACATACACCTTAAACTTACGTACGTTTAACTTACAATGTTAGTGCGTCAATTAAATCTTAATTTAAAATGAAATAAAAATAAAATTAATTCATTAAATGAGGTAATTAGAATATTTTCTTAAATTTGAGTAGCGAATGGTGGTTTTAAATGGATTGATAAAGAAATTAGGATAAATAGGGTGAAGTGTTTCTCTTAAGATAATGAAATGTCACTAATCTTGAGGTCATACATAAGGTTTTGAAAGCTGATCCAGATCTACAATATCTTTTATTTTTAATCATATTCATGGGACATACTTATAATGAGTCAGTATTCTAGTCAAAGATGCAATCATTTCTGAGTAAGAAATATATCTTCTGTTAGAAAATATTTCACAACTATATAGTATGCATATTATACAATAACAGTAAAAATTTAAATTGTTTCTTGACCCATTAAATTCCTACTTTGAAACCAAGGGAAAAAATAGCCAAATCATAGTATTTCCCTTCAAATTTTAGACCTGTGGATGAATAACATCTCTTAATCATGAACTGAAGAATAGCCTCTTTGAGGGGCTGTCCCTCCTTCTTGCTCAGAATCAGAGAGATTTGCTAGAGAAGACCCAGTTCCTTCCACCACACGTGCTGTAACTAAGGATGCTCCGTGTCCCTTACTTTCAGGGTTATGATTGAGGCTAAGCCAATATCACACCATTTGTTTCTCCATACACGGTTTTCTGAGAACATTTCCCCATATGCATCCAGGAAGTGCTCTCCAGGTGCCTTGAAAGTCAGGTAAAATATGTATTTGGGGATCCAGGAATTATTTTTGGAACTCAAACAGTTAGACTTTGCCTAAAATACCTTAAAGAAGTTATTTATATGGTATTACTACAAACAATCATCAGAGATATTGCAGGTTCAGTTCCAGACCACCGGAAAAAAAAAAAAAAAGCAAACATCACAATATAGCAAATCACATACATTTGTTGGTTTCCCAGTCCATATAAGAGTTATGCTTACACTATACTGTAATATATTAAGTATGCAATAGCATTATGTCTCCAAAAATACATACTTTTTAAAAATATTGCTCACCATCATCTGAGCTTTCAGCAAGTCATAATCTTTTTGCAGCAATAATATTAAATATCACTGATCACAGAGCACCATAACAAACATCACAGTAATGAAAAAGTTTGAAATATTGTGAGAATTACCAAAATGTGCGCAAATGCGGTTGGAAAAATGGCGCGATGGACACAGGGTTGCCACAAACCTTCAATTTGTTAAAAAAAAAAAAAAAGCAGTATCTGTGAAGCACAATTAAGCAAGGTATGCCTATGTTACAAGTCTAAATTATAAGACCATTAAGTGCCAGGCACTATACAAAACATGAAAAATGGTCATAATTTATAACCATACAATGATTGTAAAGTCTGTATCTGGAAGAAAAAAAACTTTCCTACAAAAGAACTACACTAAAATATTTAAACTTACTCTTTATAATTGGCTGCTGGATTAAATTTTTTTTTTTAACTCCAAGAACAGTCTGTGGGAAAAAAGCAATGAACCTGAATATGGATGTTTTGAGCTACTAGCATATTAAAAGGATAATCATGTCAGGAAATAGGATTAAAGCCCATAAAAGAACTGATTTAGTGTAGAAGTTGCTTGTGGTCTTCACTGTTGTCACTTTCCTCTTTAGTGCCACCTTGTGGGTTAGCCAGTAACAATAAATACACAGGGTGTGAGTTGAGGTTTTTTTCTTTTTCTTTCCCTCCGCCGTAAGAGTTTTTCAGGTGGTTCAATGATAAAAAATCCACCTGTCAATGCAGGAGATGCAGGAGATCCAGTCTGGATCCCTGGGAAGATCCCTGGTGGAGGAACCCACTCCAGTATCATTGCTTGGAGAATTCCATGGACAAACGAGCCTGGCAGGCTACAGTCTATGAACTCACAAAGAGTTTTACACGGCTGAGCACGCAAGCATGCATGCTATATTAAAACTAGACTTTGTACAGTGGCAAAACTCAGATGTGAAGCACTTTTTTTGTTTTCTCAGAGAAGCAACTACTTCACTAGAAGATACTTGCCATAATTCTGCAATTGGCCATTTTAGACACCAGAACCATTTCTCAGAGATTGGAAATACTGGAGTCTACACAAAAATCGATGTTCATTTATAGGATAATCACCAAACTTATCTTGGATAACGTAAGTGGCAATCTCTGACTTGTGATTTTTTCCATCAGAAAAATGTTTTCTTAACTCAGTATCATCATTGCTACAAGTGTCCCATGAGAATTGATTCTAGGTGATTCGAAATGCTGCTCAATCCTGTTTACGAAAAACTCAAATATCTGATTTAGTCTCGTTTGCACCTTACTTCTAACACCAGATTCAGTTTGCAATGAGTTACCTTATTCAGTTTGTTTTCTAATTATGATGCTACAGTTATGAAAAACAAGGGAAGAAGTCAGTACAGTATGTCGAAAGCTTTCTTTTATTAGAGACGCACAGGAAATGTGTTATATATTCCCTAACACTCTCGATATGTAAATACTATAATATTGAGTAGCTAAAAAAAGAGAATAGTTTCTCCTTTTTTAAACATCTAAACTTTTGTTAGAATTTATTGCTAAGTTTTTTGTAGAATGATGAAAAAATAAAATTTTAAATTGCATATATGGAGTCATTTCAGAGCAAGTGAAAATCATGTGTAATTTGGTCACTTTGAAAGTATAAATGTCCATATGTGAATTCCTCCTCCTCTATTTGGAGTTGAAGGTTTTACTGTGGGTTATTCAAAATGTAATTTTCCCTGGATGTGTAATAAGGTCTCAGATTTGACCTCTAACCTGAATGTTATAAGCTACCAGTGAAATCACACCACCACCAACAACAACAAATTTTCAGTGTTGTTATAGGCTTTCTAAAATCTTAGTATGGGCTTCCATGGTGGCTCAGCAGTAAAGAACCTTCCTGCCAACGCAGGATGCACAGGTTCAAACCCTGGGCAGGGAAAATCCCCTGAAGAAGTGAATGGCAACCAGTATTCCTGCCTGGAAGCTCCCATGAACAGAAGGAGTGGAGTGGACTACAGTCCATGGGGTCACAATGAGTCAGACACAACTTAGCGACTAAACAACAAGATTTTAGTATTGAACCAAAGTCAGACATTATCAGTACAGAAAGCTGTGGGGACTTCAGAATCCAATTCTCTAGTCATTTTTGACTTGAACAAGTCTCTAAAGACAGTAAGCTGTGTTTTCCAACTCAGGAAATGCTTTTTAATTAATTTTTGCACCCTTGGATATTTGAATTTTTCCATCACATTCCGACACATATTTAGTATCCCATGGATTTGATACAGGAGCCAATTAAAAGGTGCCTTAGAATGATAGGGCTTCCCTGGTGGCTCAGATGGTAAAGAATCTGCCCACAATGCGGGAAACCTGGGTTCAGTTCCTGGGTTGGGAAGATCCCCTGGAGGAGGGCATGGCAACCCACTCCAGTATTCTTGCCTGGAGAATCCCCACAGACAGAGGAGCCTGGCAGGCCACAGTCCATGGGGTCACAAAGAGTCGGACACGACTGAGTGACTTACATTTAGAATGATAACATTCAACCTATAGTCCTGCATTTAACCTTTTTTTTTTTCCATTTAACTTTTGCATAGCTACCATTGAACAAATCAGTGTTCTTAGAGTTTAACCAAATCACAAGCAACCAAACAAACAAAAAAAAACCCTAAGTAAAGAACTTTTTAATCTGGGGACTACGAAAAGTGGAGACCATGTTTTCATTTCTGTTTCAGCTTGTTAATAATAAAGATATGTCTTCCTTCGAATTCTGTCCCTGGTGGCTCAGACGGTAAAGCGTCTGCCTACAATGTGGGAGATCCAGGTTTGATCCCTGGGTCCGTAAGATCCTCTGGAGAAGGAAATGGCAACCCACTCCAGAACGCTTGCCTGGAAAATCCCATGGACGGAAGAGAGTGGTAGGCTACAGTCCATGAGGTCGGTCTAAGCTGAGTAACCCACTGTATAGTGCCAGCCACAGGATTCTGTGGACACATGCTACTGCCGGAGAGGCAGGGGCTGCCCTGTGTTCAAGTAAATGGTACCTCCATTCACCACATAGTTTAACTCCAGGGATGACTTCTAGCCTCTCTTCACTTTCACTGTATTCGTTTTAAATAGATGGGGTTTCAAAAACGAGTTACAAAGCAGCAAAACACATTTCATATCTTCTCTGTTACAGGTTCCAAATTAAGCAGATCCTAATTACATGGGTTACATTATGTAACAATAGCGTAATGTCTAAAGGCTTTTATAATCTCTAAATTCCTCTTAAAGTGAGACTGAGCAAAATATTTTCTGGGCATTTCTGAGAATTTCACTTTCAGTTTCAAAGGATGATTTATTTCTTTAATCTTCCAACGTGAGAAAGTAATGAATATTTAGTTTGTTTAGACTCATTTTTAGAAGCGCTAACATTCAACTAGGTAAACTTAGTAACTGATAGCTATTAATGTACTCTTTTGTCTTCTATGCAGAAAAATCAAAGTTATTTAAAGTAAAGGATGTGTTTAAAATCAATGTGTGTCCACAAATTAATGTTTATAAATACTTTCTGAGATCATTATGTCTTATTTGGGTGTATGGTCTTTTTTTATCTATCTCTACTTTAAAAGATATGGAGAGAGATATAAGTAGATGAGAAAGGTAGACCATGTTTCCATATGGTCTGAATAGAAGTGGATGACTTGTCACTAAGCTAAACTGCAGTGTCTAAAGTACACAAATTGTTTTCTGTGTCACTCCTTCATTTTCAGTGCTTGCCATGCAGCCAAATTAAACTGTGATGTGATATCATCCAAATACATAATTCCAAATATAAAATTCCAAATTCCATCCAAACACAAGATTCTAAAACTGTGACTATAGGATCAGTTCTTTATTTCTATGAGATTTGCCTATAGTAATTCTCTGTTTAATGTTCAGAGTTGCATAGCAGTTCGCTTTTAAATGTTCAAAGCTACACATTTTGGATGTGCAAATAATCAAGTCCTAGCAACTCTATAAAATATAATCCACATTATGAACTGAACAGAATGAGCCCTCAGATCTGATTGCCTAAGGCTCAAAATGTTAATGCTCCTGACACACCTTACAAGTATTAGCCAGTTGAAATCGCATTATGAAGATGACCTGTGGCCCCCACCCCACCTTCCCTTCGCCACCCTTCCTGTCCCTGCAGGCCTGAGATGGGAGCTTCTGCTGCGCAGATAAGGGGACCACAGAGGGGACCATAGCTGCCCTTCCTGTCAGTTTCCACAAGTCCAAAAAGGGTCAGGCCTGAGGAATTTTATCTTCTCGTGTTCGACTGTGGACTGAATTAATTAAATTTTTCCCAAAGGGCCACATTCTCCCATACTTTCTCAGGAGGGAAAATTGAGAAGAATAGAAATAGGTCCAAATGAAGTGAAATTTTTCTTAATTAATTCAAACAATAACACCATGAAAAAGCACCTTGAATTTTTCAATTCCCATGCAATTGGTTCTAAAAAGAAAACCATTCTAAATTGTCCACACGCTCTCATTTATTAGTCTAGAGCTCTTGCCCAAGCAATTATTTGCAAAGGTAATATAGAGAACATCGTGGTGATTTACTTTTTTCCTAATACTTTTTTATCCATGAACTCTACAGAACTGTCAGTAAAGAGAAGTGACTGTAAGAGAAGGCCCACTAAATATATAATAAATTATGTAAAAGTAAAGGGGAAAGAACCAAATTCCATTTTAAAATAGATCAAATTCTGCAAAAGGTAAATGTCACAGACATCATTGTTTATTTATTGATAACCGCTTAAGAGTAATCTATAATTCTTCCTAATCTTCAAAATAGGCTTCTGCCAGTCACCTAATCTCCTGGGGAGAAGTGTCTTATGAAATTATCACCTGATTTGGTAAAGTCCAGAAAACTTTAGGGCAGGAGGAGAAGGGGACGACAGAGGATGGCATCACTGACTCGATGGACATGAGTTTGAGCAAGCTCCAGGAGTCGGTGATGGACAGGGAAGCCTGGCGTGCTGCAGTCCATGGGGTCACAAAGAGTCGGACACGACTGAGCGACTGAATGAACTGAGAAAACTTGAAACCAAACTGAATACACTTCATTTACTCAATAGCCATTCAAAAATGTTATAGGTAATGAACAATAAACAAAATAACAATTTAACTGAAGATGGGCTTACCAGGTGGCAGTAGTGGTAAAGAACCTGCATACTGATGCGGGAGACGGGAAAGACGCGGAATCGGTCCCTGGGGAGGGAAGACACCCTGGGGGAGAAAATGGCGACCCACTCCAGTATTCTTGCTCGGGAAATGGACTGAGAAGCCTGGCAGACTACAGCCCAAAAAGTCATCGAGTCGGACACAACTTAGCACACACGCACGTCACACGCGTCTTGATCAGTACATGTTGTGTGAACAAACGGTCCCTTCAGTACTGGTCACCAGTCCCTGGCCTCTGGCACTCCTCCCCCTGGTTTAAGGCTTGCCTCCCCCTCCCTGCCCAGCACTCTGGTCTCCATGCCTGGTGAGGGCACCCTGCAGCTTGGCCTTCTATGAATGGCCCCAGTGAGCCATCCTACTGGAGTTGGTCCAGCCAAGACCTTGCTCTTCCCTAGCTCTGTCCTAGAAACATGGTGTCAGAGTACTTGTTGAAAGCATTTTATCTTGAGGGAATGAACTAGCAAACAAAAACTGTATCATTTTCCTTGAATAAGCCAGTAATAGATAAATAAGATCTAGTATCGGCATCTGATCCTTGGAGACCAAAGTGATGTGTTCTCCCAAGGGAGAATTTGACTAGATGATGAGACAGTTCAGGCATACGGTGGCATACTTTACACAGGAGTTAGAATCTGAAGTTGGCTTATAAAATGAGTGTACATGTGTGCTCAGTCTCTCGGTCACGTCCAACTCTTTGTGACCCCATGGACTGCAGCCAACCAGGCTGCTCTATCCATGGAACTTTCCAGGCAAGAATACTGGAGTGGGTTTCCACTTCCACCTGCAGGGGATCTTCAAACCCACGCCTCCCACGTCTCCTGCACTGCAGGTGTACTCTTTACCACTGTCACCAGGAAAGCCTGAAGTAAGAAGCACCCGTGGTCAAACTTTCCCTTGAAAAATGCCCTAAACTGCCCATAAAAGGCAGTAAACCCTGGTTCCGTGTGGGCATCCCTATGTAAGCAATATGTACATACAAATATAAGTATAAAATATATGTAACATATGTAATATTTCATTAAACTGAATTTGAGTAAATAAACCATCCATATGCTGTTTTAATAGCACTGTTTCAATTCGCTACTGTGTTTCTATGACGCCAAGATAACCAGCCAAAGCAGAAAGCTCAGTTAAAAATGACAGTAACACCTGCCTTCCTTTGTTTGCAGCAGAAAGGCTATATAGTGTGTGTCAGGGTCCACACAAAGGGGTGTTGGAGTGGGCAGGAAGGCAGCTTGGTGGGAATCAGAGCCCACGCAAGGTGGGCTTGCAAGCAGGTTAGAAGTCTGGAGGAACTAAGTGATGGGCTACATAGAGGGAATTAAGATTTTTAGTGCTGGAGAAGGAAGGCCCAAGTACAGAAGGGGGAAGCTGAGATGAATGCCGCGGTTTTGGGTCATTGACTTACAATTGAAAGAGTGGCTGTCAGCATATAATTTTATAGATATGGACATATGTATGTAGATCTGTAAATGTGTGTGTGTGTGTGTGTGTATCCACGAAGAGGACCTGAGTAGCAATGAGCAAACTTAATGCCCAAGTCTTGGTTTCTAAATGCATCTTTTTAGGGCTCATGGAGATTCTGAAGGTCAGGGTCAGGGAAAGAGTGAGATGAGCTTTCAACATGCCCATGTACCAGAAAATAAAGAAGTTCTCAAAAGAATGATAGAGATGTAACCAAAAACTCAGGAGCCGCCATGAAGGAGCTCCCACTGAGCAAATCTGGAACTATTCAGGCATCAGAATAAGTAATACAGTAATGGATTATAACCCAAAGTAATGGCATATAATGGAATCCACGAATGCACACTGATATAAGTAAGTAGATAAACAGAAAGGAAAGAAACCTCTTTCTTAGAAGTCCAACTAAAAATTTTGAAAGAATTCAGGCAAGACACATCAATGAATGCCAAAATTAGTGGGTGAAAGTAAGATGAGGAAGGATCTTACAGCTCGAAGTATACTTCTATAAGATACCTATTAATTACAAAGGAAATGAAAACTTCACTTTATAGTGTAGAAACCTCTCAAACACCATCCGAATCAAGTTCAAAGTTAACTGTACCAGTAATGGGACAAAGCAATATCATGTGCCACTGGATAAGATACAGTGAGAAAAATACATCACTTCTCTAATATTTCAGAATAAAATCATCACCTGGTTATAATCAAGAGGAAATATTAAACAAACACAAATTTAGAAAGCTTCTACAAAAACGACCTTCAGAAATGTCAAGTTCCTGAAAGTCCAGCAGACTGAGGAATTCTCCTAGACCACAAGAGGTTTGACAGTTGAGTACAATGTTGTCCTGAATTGGCATTTTGTTATGAGGGCACTGTTAGAACAATTGGCAAAGCTTCAATTTGGGAGAAGGATATTCAGGAGATTGTCATGCTATTCATGCAGATTTTCTTAGAATTGGAAATTATTTGAAAATAAACTAAAATTAAAAAAAAAACTCCATCCTCATTGGTATGCTTTTGAATTTCCAATGCACAGCTCTGCAGTTACACAAGCCGGGGGCTTCCCTGGCGGTCCAGTGGTTAAGAATCCACCTGCCAATGCAGGGGAAAGGGTTCGATCCCTGGTCCAGGAAAGTTCTACATGCCTCGGGGCAGTGAAGCTCATGTGTCTAACGCCTGCAGGCCACAAGAGAAGCCACACAATGAGAAGCCAGTTCATCGCCAGGAAGTGTAGACTCCACTTTTCGCAACAAGAGAAAGCCCTCACACAGCAATGAAGAGCAGCATAGCCAGAGATAAAAATAAATTTTTACAAAAAATAAAGTTATACCAGCCAAAAAAGAAACCCTGCTTGAAAACCAGTAATAAGAGCACCAGGAAAGTGGCAAAGAAGATGAACTAATCATATGATGTCAACCAACCAATTTTTTCACAGCCTGTAGAGTTTTTAGTACTCTTCTGGCATCCTGGCTCTGCGTCTCCACACTCTTCCCTTCGCGTATTCCATGAACCCATTTAAAACATAGCAAGAGACATTCTGAGGATACAGTCTGCAGTTACCATTCTCTTTTTTTTTTTTTGCTTTCACTTTCTTCCTCCCTTTCTTCCTTAATTTATTTGTTTTGGAAGCAGCATTCACCCTACTGGAAGAACCAGTTCTAAACATAAAATCCCGTGTGTCACCCTGCCCACCCCCATGACAAAGTAGCAGCACCTGATGAGACAGTGAAAATCACTATACACTTACCCTCTCCCCCACCACCCCCCAGCGGTCCTCACATCCCTGATTCTTTATCACTATTTTCCTCTTTTCTTCTCTTTTGTCATTTAGTCACTAAGTCGTGTGTGACTCTTTTGCGACCCCATAGACTGCAGCCCACCAGGCTCCTCTGTCCATGAGATTTTTCAGGCAAGAATACTTGAGTGGGTTGCCATTTCCTTCTCCAGGGGATCTTACCCACCCAGGGATAGAAGTGGAGTCTCCTGCATTGGCAGGCAGATTCTTTAACAATGCGCTAGCTAGGAAGCCATTCACCTCTTGTACCAGGGATCAAAATTGTTCTTGAAATTAATTAAACAGAAGTGGACCTCTAACAATTGTTCTTGCCCTATAATCTAAAGTACTCAAATCTTTCATTTAGAACATAAAAAGAAAGGAAATCAGGATTGTAAGCATATCCTCCTTTTTTTAACTCTTTATTTTTTTTTTAACCTTCTAAAACCATCTTCCCCTGCCTTGTCAGGAATATGAAACCGTCTGCCACTCTAAACAGCACCTGTCAGGAATGTGGGAAGTTGTTAAAAGAGAAGATGCTTTAGAAGATCTAAATTCAAATTACCTTGACTACAATTAAAATGGCCACCATTCTTGAGTCATGACAGGCAGGATGGAGAGAAGGCAGCAACAGTCAGAGGAAGGTCTCAAGCAACATTCATCCTTCAGAAGCATCTGAGAAACGACTGCACCATGTTATTCTTGGGGAGACACTTCAGTTCTCTTGCCAGGGTCTGAGTCACAGTAACTGGGGAAATAGAGTGTAAGATAGTTGTCTTGTGCTTTTCTGCTTAGAACCCCTGATTCTAAGGTGGTGGTGGCGGCGGTGAAAACCAAGCAACAGGGGAGCGCTGTCTGTGGCTTCATGGAAACCGTCGCTAACATCTTCATCCCTGTCGGTATCTCTAAAGTCAAGACGTACTGGAATTTTTACTGCCTGCTACATTTTGATCATAGTACCGTGTTTATGTGCAGCTGGTGTGAATGCTGTTATTTGATATCACCCAGGGGAGCCACTCTCAAGAAGCCACATCTCTGAGCAGATGACGATCCTAAGACTGTTCTTCCGGTCAGCAGGCAGCTCTCAAAGGACCGCAGCTTCCTGAGATGTCCTGGGTACCACAAGGAAGGGGCTGGGATGTGTTGCCCAACTCACAGGGATCTCTCCTCAGCATAGCACCAATGCAAGCATTGGATCCCAAAGTTACTTTTCTTAAAACTGTCCCCAGGTTATCAGCCTTGCCTTTTATTTATGTATTTATTCATTCATTTATTCAGCAAAATTTATTAAGAAACAGCTTTTTTTTTTTTTCCTAAAGAGGGACTTCCCTGGTGGTGCAGAGGATAAGAATCCGCCTGCCAATGCAGGGGACATGGGTTCAATCCCTGCTGTGGGAACATTCCACATGCCGAGAGCATCTAAGCCCATGAGCCACAACTATTGGAGCCCGCAGACCTACAGCCCGTGCTGCACAGTGAGAAGCCTCTGCAATGAGAAGGCCACGCACGACTGAGGAGGGGCCCCCACTCCCCACAACTAGAGAAAGCCCACACAAAGCCGCTGAAGCCTCAGGGAAGCCAAAAATAAACAAATAAATAAAAAGTTAAAAAAAGAAACAGCTATATGCAAGGTACTGTTCTTGGCATAGTGATCACGACTGATTAAAAGTCCTGACCTCATGGAGATCACATTCTGATAGGGGGGACAGAAAATGTTTTAAATGTTTAAGTAAAATAAAAGATAAGGGGAGGGATATAGAGAGTGCTAGACCCAGGAAGATGGGCTGCAATATTAAACATGACAAGGAAGGCCTCACATTTGAATGAAGATCTGTAGGAATGGAGATGTAACTGAGGGCAATGAGCATCCCTGCAAAAGGCCCCGAGAGGACCGTGGCTGGCGTGTTTGAAGCAGAGCACGCAGCCCTGTGTGGTGGAGCGCAGTAGGCCAGGGACAGAGGAGAAGGAGGTGGGGTCAGAAAGATGATGGGAAAGCAAGATGCATAGGGTCTGAAGGCTGCCTCCGAGACTTGGGCTGTTACTCTGGATGGGGCGTGCTGTAACCGGTCGTGAAGGAGACTGCGGCTCAGACCAGGGTGGTGGCCGCACGGGTGGCAGGAAGTGATGGGGTGCTGCTGAAGGACGACACGGGGACGCACTGAGGGGCCTCAAGGTTGACACTGTGACATTTCCTCTGAGAAGCTGAGAGGCTGGAATGGCATTATTGATAACACAAAGACTTAGGGAAAGGCAAGGTCAAGAGTTTCGTGTCTGCATTTCTGACTTCCAGCATAGAGAATGGACCTGTGGTTGCTGGGAGGTGCGGGGTTGTGGGGGGGGGGAGGTGTGAAGGGAAGTATTGACAGCTTTGGATTAGCAGATTCAGATTATTATATTCAGGATGGCTAAACAACAGGGTCCTACTGCATAGCACAAGAAACTATATTCAATATCTTGTGATAAAACAGAATAGAAAAGAGTATGAAAAAGAAAATATATATACATATATATATATTCCTTTCCATATTGACTATGCTAAAGCCTTTGACTGTGTGCATCACAACAAACTGTGGAAAATTCTTCAAGAGATGGGAATACCAGACTACTTTACCTGCCTCCTGAGAAACCTGTATGCAGCTCCACAAACAATAGTTAGAACCAGACATGGTTCAAAATTGGGAAAGGAGTACAGCAAGGCTGTATATTGTCACCCTGCTTATTTAACTTATATACAGAGTACATCATGCAAAATGCCAGGCTGAATGAATCACAAGCTAAAATCAAGACTGCTGAGAGAATTATCAATAACCTCAGATATACGGATGACACCACTCTAATGGCAGAAAGCATCATTACCTCTTGATGAAGGTAAAAGAGAAGAGTGAAAAAGATGGCTTAAAACTCAACACTCAGAAAACTAAGATCATGGCATCTGGTCCCATCACTTCATGGCAAATAAGTGGGAAAAAAATGGAAACAGTGAGAGGTTTTATTTTCTTGGGCTCCAGAATCACTGTGAATGGTGACTGCAGCCATGAAATTAAAAGATGCTTGCTTCTTGGAAAAAAACGCTATGGCCAACCTAGACAGTACGTTAAAAAACAGAGACATCACTTCAACAACAAAGGTCCGTATAGTCAAAGCTATGATTTTTCCAATAGTCATGTACAGATGTGAGAGTTGGACCATAAAGAAAGCTGAATGATAAAGAATTGATGCTTTTTGAACTGTGGCCCTGGAGAAGATTCTTGAGAGTGCCTTGGACAGCAAAGAGATCAAACCAGTCAATCCTAAAGGAAATCAGTCCTGAATATTCATTGGAAGGACTGATGCTGAAGCTGAAGCTCCAATCATTTAGTCACCTGATACAAAGAGCCAACTCACTGGAAAGACCTTGATGCTGGGAAATATTGAGGGCAGGAGGAGAAGGGGGCACAGAGGATGAGATGGTTGGATGGCATCACCGACTCAATAGACATGAGTTGAGCAAGATCTGGGAGACAGTGAAGGACAGAGAGGCCTGGTGTGCTGCAGTCTATGGGATCGCAGTAGTCAGACATGACTGAGTGAATTAATGACTACATGTATATACATATATATACACACACATATATATGTATATATATAAAACTGAGTCACTTTGCTGTACCACATAAATTAGCACAACATTGTAAACCAACTACTCTTCGATAAGATTTTTAAAAATTGTAAAACCATGTGGTCCAAGAATTGGTCATTATATTTGGCAATGTAGAGGCCATTAGTGACCTTCACATGAACTGATCAGAAGAGTGCTAGTGGCGAGAGCCTCACTGGAGAGGGTTCAGGTGTGAATGGGAAGAGAGTAGTGGCAAGTAGTCAGTCCAGGAAAATATTTCCAGTGGCTCTTCTGTAAAGGGTGGTGGAGAATCAGAGCATCACCCAGGAGAGGATACAGGATTAAGAGATGGGATTGTTTTTCCAGGAGAAAGTTGGAGTGCATTAAAACATACTTATGTACTGATGAGAATGATGCAATCAAAGAGAAAAATCTTAATGCAGGAGAGAATGGGAAGAGCTGCTGGAGCTATTACGTCCTAGGCTGGGTATGAGAGGATGGGTTCTAGCAGTATAGGAGAGGGGAGCTTGGTTTGACACCAGTTGATCTGTGGGAACCAGTAGGAAGATGGTTAAGTGGGAACACTGAAAATTGATGAATGTTTGTTGAAATCTGTCTCGATTGTTTCTATTTTTCTCAGTCAAAATAGGAAGCAAGGTCATCAGCTGAGTAAAAGTGTTGACTGTTTCAGGAAATAAGTGAAAATATGCTACAGTAATCTGAGACAGTGCATAAATATAAAATAGAAAATGGAAATGTTGGGCTTTGGGATTATTGGACCTAAGCCCACATGATATGAGTGGACATGAATTTAAAGTTTTCTGAAGCTACTCTCTGCCGTGTGAGTGCAGGGCTGGAGTGGTTGGAGAGCTGGATTTAACAGGAATCAGAGACAGGCTTCCACATGGTGGGAGAGTGGGGCCAGGGAGATGAAGGGTATTGGCAAGGGAGCAGTTTTAAATATGGACCATGGAGTCAAAACTGGTAGGGAAGAGAATGAGGGTATGTTACAGACAGTGAAAATGAGATAGAATGAATAGACTGTAAGTCCCCGTCAAGGTGAAGAAATGTTACTGCTTAATATTATTTACTGAAATGAAGCTACTATACTTAGGGCACAGTGAATCCCAGGAAGTCACGTGTCTTGTCTTTTAATAGGGAACACATTCCCTTTGCTCCAGAATCCACAGATGTCTGTATCTTTCTGTATGCTGCCATTTATTAAGAATTCAATACTTTGCTCAACTTTAAATGTACATTAGGAAATTCTTATACTATTATGACTCCAGTCTTTGATCTATACTTTCTTCCAGTACTCCGAATAGTTCCTAAACATGACTGACACCTAGCCTTCCACCAAGACTTCATTTTCATAGTAAGCCTCATCATCAAAGCCTTCAATTTACAGAATGAGGAGAAATTAAGAGCCTAAAAAAGATGATTATATAAACTGACACAGAAAAAGCATTTGACAAAATCCAACACTCATTCATAATTTTAAAGTTCTCAGCAAGTTAGGAGTAGACAATAACTATCTCAAGTTGATAAAGAGCATCTTAAAAAAAAAAAAAAACTATAGCTATCATTCTTAACAGTAACAGAATACCTCCTTCTAAGATAGGGAACAAAGCAAGAATTCAATTCTAAACACTATTTTCAATATAGTACTAGAAGTTCTAGCCACTGCATTAAGGCAATAAAATGAAATAAAAAGGCATACAAAATTGGAAATGAAGAAATAAAACTGTCACTATTTATAGATGACTTGACTATCGAGAAAATCCTAATGATTCTACATAAACAAAACTCCTAGAACCTAAAAATTTATTTCAGCAAGATCACAGGGTTAAGATCAATGAAGAAAAAATTATGTCATTTCTATATAATAGCAATAAACACACAAACACCAAAACTAAAATACATTTATAATCATTCCAAAGAAAGTGAAATACATAGGTAGAAACTTTATAATATATCCATACTATTTGCTTGCTATTAGTTATTTACAAATGCTAGTGAAAGAAGTGAGTGATGACCTAAATAGAGAGACATACCATGTTCATGGGCTTCCTTCATAGCACAGTTGGTAAAAAATCCACCTGCCATGCGGGAGACCCTGGTTCAATTCCTGAGTTGGGAAGATCTGCTAGAGAAGGGATAGGCTACCCACTCCAGTATTCTTGGGCTTCCCTTGAGGCTCAGCTGGTAAAGAATCTGCCTGCAATTCGAGAGACCTGGGTTCGATCCCTGGGTTTGGAGGATCCCCTGGAGAAGGGAAAGGCTACCCACTCCAGTACTCTGGCCTGGAGAGTTCCATGAACTGTACAGTCCATGGGTCTCAAAGAGTCGGACATGACTGAGCGACCTTCACTTTCACTTTCACCACGTTCATAGATTGGAAAACCCAACATAGTAAAGATGCCAGTTCTCCCCAAGCTGATATGTAGGCTCAATGCAACTCCATTAGGGAAATGTGAATTAAACTGATACATATCTATCAGGTACATATCTATCAGAATGGTTAACATTTTTTAAAACACAATACCAAATGTTGACAAGGGTATAGAGAAATAGCTTCTGTTACACTGAAAATATTTTGGCAAGTTTTTTTAAACTAAACACGCAGTTCCCATACAACACAGCAATACTACTTTCAACATTGATCCCAGAGAAGTGGAAATTTATGTCTACACAAAAACTTGTATGTGAGTGTTCAGAACAAAGTTACTCATAGTAGCCAAACACTGAAAACAATCCAGTGTCCTACGGTGGTGAATAAATTGTATATCCATCCCATGGGAATGGGAATTTTTTTTTAATGAACTATTGACATACACAACAACTCAGATGAATCTACAGGGAATTATGCTGTGTGAAAAGAACTTAATCCCAAGAGGCTGCATAGTCTCATGCTACATATGATTTCATTTCTGAAACATACATTAAATGACAAAATTATATAAGTGAAGAACTGATTCACGGTTTCCACGAGTTACATGCAAGGATAAGGGCAAGCAGGAGGGGAATAGGCACAGTTATATGAGAACATGAGGGATCTTTGTGGTGATCAGACAGTTTTATATCTTGATAGGTGGTGGTCACATGAATCTACACATGTAATGAAATCATATAGAATTAAACACACACACACATACACACACACTCACTTGAGTGGATTTTAAAACTGGTAAAGTTTGAATAAGGTTGATTGATTCATTGTCAATTCTCCAATTCTACTTCCACTACATTGTGGTTATCTAAGATGTAAGAGGGCTTCCCTTGTAGCTCAGTCGGTAAAGAATCTGCCTGCAGCGCAGGAGCCCCGGGTAAAATCCCTGGGTTGGGAAGATCCCCTGCAGAAGGAAATGGCACCCCACTCCAGTACCCTTGCCTGGAAAATCTCATGGACACAGGAGCCTGGTGGGCTGAAGTCCATGGGGTCGCAAAGAGTCGGGCACGACTGAGCGGCTAACACTAACACTTAGGATGTAAGATGTGGTTGTCTAAGATGTCAGACACGACTGAACGGCTGAACTGAACTGAGCTAAGAAGTTAATATTGGGGAAAACTGGGCGACGGGTATACAGGAATTTTCTGCATTATTTCTGTATAACTGCATGCACATGTCAATTATCTCAAAATGAAAAGTTAAAAAAAAATTATGAGTGAGAGGCAGAGGATTTCCTATGAAGAAAAGATTATTTGACTAATCTTGTTTCAGAAAGGGAAGTATGCAATAAAAATCAAGCAATTTTAAATCTGTAACTTATTTTAAAAAGTCACAAACCATTTTGGGCAAAAGCAAAAGAAATAAAAACAGCAGCAAACATTTTTAGCTTTAACATTAATCTTTTAAACTATCTCTGGCCTTTTCTATGGCTAAAAGGAAAGAAGTCTTCAGATCTACTCTAAACCTTTCTTAGACTGAGAAGCCTCGATACCTTTTCAAAGCAGCTTACTGTCACACATTTTTTGAGTTATCCTCTAAGAGTCTGTTTGCAACTTATTAGAAAAAAATTTTCAGTTGTCTTCTGACCATGACCATAAAATGACAATGAATTCTCATTTTATCCAGTTCCAAATTACTCTCTGACCTTTATCATAACAGAGAAACATCTTTCCGCCCCTTACAATCCATAAAAACAAAATTTACATAAAAGGAAGCAACCTCAAAGCTAGATTATCTGACTCCCAGACCAGTGTGATCTTCCTGCCATCTTCAGCTGCATTTCATGGAATTTTGCCAGACCTGATATTTCTACATTCTAAACTGCCAGCCACTAATGATTTCTCATCTTTGAACTTCTATAACATTTATTATGTATACTAATGTGTTTTCTAAAATTGAGCCATATTTATATGCAAAATACAAAAAGCACTCATTATAAGTTTGATACATGTTGAAAAATAAATTTAATCCTGTATAAGCATCACAATTAAATCACAAAATATTTCCATCATCCCAAGTTTCCTTGGTCTTTTTCTCCAGCTCTTAGTCTCAGAAAATCATCATTTTACTTTCCATCCCTGTAGATTAATTTTGTTTATTCTAAAATGTTACTTAAAAGCACAAAGTGTGTATTCTTTTGTATCTGGATGATTTAACCCAGCATGCTGTTTTTTCTTATATTTATCTATGCAGTTGTGTATATTGGTAGTTATTTTTATTCTATTACAGATAATATAGTTTATCCACTCACCTGTTGATGGACATTTGGATTGCTTTTTGTTTTCAATTATTACAAACAAAACTGCTGTGGATATTCACAGACAAGTCTTTTTATATGGTCACATGCTTTCATTTCTCTTGGGTAAATACCTAGGCGTGGAATGGTTCCTAGGATCAAGCAATAGGTATATATTTCACTTTATAAGGATGTGTGAGACTACTTCCCATTCCTACCAGCAACATATGAGAGTTCCAGTTGTTCCATATTTTTACTAACACTTGCTTAGTCTTTTTAATTTTAGTCATTGCAGTGGGTATATAGCCATATAAACACGTGCTTCTAAGCTGCATTTCCCTGATTACATGTAGTGTTGAAATCTCTTCACGTCCTTACTAACCTTCATGTAACTTCTTTTACACAATGTCTGCTTAAATCTTTCGCTCGTTTTCTAACTGGATAGTTTGTCTTATCGAGTTTGTGTATTCTGGGTAAAAGCCTTTGTCGGGTAGACATACTGCAAACATTACCTCCAAATCCATGGCTTTTTTTTTCATTTTACTCAAAAATGTCTTTTGAAGATCAGAGGTTTCTATTTTAATAAGATCTGCTTTATCATTTTAAAAATCTTATGATTGGTGCTTTTAATGTCTTACCTATGAAAATTTTGCACATCTGATGGCTACAATTTTCTCCTATGATTTTATCTAGAGGTTTTATAGTTTACCTTTTATGTTTAGGTTTATGCTGCTGCTACTGCTAAGTCACTTCAGTCATGTCCGACTCTGTGCGACCCCATCCCTGGGATTCTCCAGGCAAGAACACTGGAATGGGTTGCCATTTCCTTCTCCAATGCATGAAAGTGAAAAGTGAAAGTTTATAATACAGTATAATTATCTTTTGATTTAAAAATAATAACAAAGCCAGAACTCAACTCCCTCTGTCTCCATTAATAGTAAACTTATTTACACTGAACTTATTAGTAATTCAGTGTTTTATTTTAAAACCCAAAAAATTACCATCAATGTAACAAATTAGAATGTGAATATCTATAAGTGAGGGCTCCAAATATATAAACTGCTTAATTTCTTAGCAAGATATTCATATTTCACATAGACCAAGGTTAAAGCACTAACAAGTGTTTCTATTTTGACCATGCTCTTATCAAGAATTCCATCCCTGCTTATCTCTTTCCTCTTGAAATACCCACAACACAACAGATCTTATGGAGAGAAGTGACCAAAGGAGACCCAATAACAATTCCACCCCCTCTCACACTTGACGAGTTAGAGAAAAACTACACAGCCAGTCAATTCTAAAGACACCTTTGCTCACCCTCTTCTTCCCCCATAGTCTATTTCCAGTGATTTATCCTCTGAAATGAATGGTCTCAGGAGAAGTCAGAGGGGCTTCTGCAACAACTTAGGAAAAGCATCTTTTAATACTGATTCATTTTTTAATGTAAGCAATGTGAAAATGCATACGAACAGCATTTCACTCTTTAATTTAAATATTCAGTTCTGTTTGTTTTACATATACAAACATGCATAGATAGATAGGTAGATAGATGAATACCAGTGATCTTCACCTAACAAAAATGATGTTTCAAAACACAATTCTGGTGTTTGCAACCCAAGAAAGACTAAAATTGCTCTGGCTCATTCTCCACACAAAATAATCCTGGAGTATACAATATGTCCTAATATTGTATTATGTACTTTACATGCTTGCAAGTTTCTCAATATAATCCCCAAATAGATTGTGAGTGTCTACAATGCAGAAGACACCATGCTATGTTCTACAGCACTGATCTTGAACTTTGGCTGCATGCTAAAACCACCAGGGGAGTGTTTATAAAATACCAATGGCCAGGCCTACATCAAACTAACTGAATCAAAATCTCGGGCTGAGGCTGCGAGTAACCAAATGATTCTCCTGTTCAGGCAGATGGAAAGGCATTGTTCTATATTAATGGTCCTCAGAACCACTGGAGATCCCTGCAACTCTTTCCGGAGATATACTAGAGCAAAAGTTAAAATTTTCCCCTAGATCTTATATAATTACTGAATAAAAGGTTTCACTGGTGGTTCAGACAGTAAAGAATCTGCCTGCAATGCAGGAGACCTGGGTTGAACCCCTGTGTTGGGAATGTTAGGTAGTTAGAATAGGAAAAAGGAGTCCAAAATGGTGGTGTCTAAAAGACAAAGAAAGAGAAAAGCCTGCAAAAATGGAACAAAAGAAAATCCAAGTTCGGAGTGAGAACTTCAGGTGAAACAAACACGCCACCTTCTTGGCCAGCCCACTTTGCATAGGGCAAGCTCAAGGTTGGGAAGAGACAAATGTATAAAAGAAGGAAGCCAAGATGGATTGGGACCTCTCCTTTGGGGTCAGCTCACGACCTTTGCTTGCTGAATAAAACTCTGAGCTGTAACTGAGTTGTAACAATGTCCACCATTTCAAATCTTTGCTGTGGTGAGACAGAACCGAGGAAATTACACATTCTCCTGACAGGAAGATTCCTTGGAGTAGGGAATGACAACCCACTTTAGTAATCTTGCCTGGAAAATTGCATGGACAGAGGAGCCTGGCAGGCTACCGTCCATGGGATCACAAAGAGTCGGACACAACTGAATGACTAACACATGCAATACATATATTCTTGTAAAATTGGATTGAATTAACCATGATTTTGATCATCCAACTTAATACAATGCTTCTGAACCAAGATATTTTTGTCATAGAGTAAAAGAACAGAAAATCAAATGGCAAATTTCCCTGTACCTTCAATTTTATTCAGTGGCTTGGAATAAGAAAACAAATCATTATTTTCAAGTTCACTCCTCTCTGCTTATAAAAGCAATTTAGTGGAAAAGTTTCAAAAACACCACCTTAATATAGAGAAGAAAATAACTTTTCTAACACTTAATAACAAAAGTGTTAGAAACTAACCAAAAGCAGGAGGAATGTAAATAGAAGGTGAGATGATTATTCCTCTGGCCCTTCAGAGGGTGTCCTAGGTTTGTGTTCTTGCCAGAAGCAATATCCAGCTATCTATGTTAAGCAAGTCAGCTGCTTGAGGTAAAAGCAAGCAGGCTTGAGGAAGACCTCTGTGTATAGTTTATCAAGAAAGATGAAGACAAAAATACAAAAGAGGAAAATATCCAAAAAGGGAAACTGAAAAATACATTTTTTAGGAGTCAGAGGGGAATCAAAAACCAAATCCAAATAATACTGAGCAGATAAATATGGCCTAGGGGGAGAAAGAAAAAGAAGTTAGCATTGCCAGAGCTCAAATTAAATGCATGTCACTTTTCATAGAGTAATGTAGCAGAAGTCAGAGAAACGCAAATTAAAATTTCCACAAGAAATCATTCTTTGCCTATCTGATTGGCAAAATATTATAAAAATTGATTATATTCATCTTTATTAAAATATAAAGAAACACATATTTTCCCCATTGTTATCTGAATGTGAAACAGCACAGTTTGGGAAGTACAACATCCATTAAAAGTTAAGGTATGTAGTCTTTGAGCAAATAATCCCGCCTCTAGGAAACTATCCTTGAGAAATAATCAAATATGGACAAGAAGATGCATTCACAAGAATTGTCTTTGCAACATTGTAACTGACACTAAACACTGAAAATCTCTTGCGTGACCACCAATACGGACATGGTTAAGTCCAGTATGGTACTGAAACAGGAGGGAAGGGAGCAGGGCACAACCTTTAAAAAGTTACACAGCCACAGAACACAACATACCTGGTTAAAACCAGCTACTTCCGAGATAGCATGCAAGACTTCCACTAGACCTTGAGCTGTATGATCATTATCTTACATTTGCAAGCTAAATGACACACTCACAGCCGCCAAAACAGCTCCAAGGCCGACCAAAGACGGGCAACACGTGGGCGGTGGCCCAACACCTGGAAATTCCCTAACCCTTCCCCAAAAGAGTTGGAATGCTTTTCCCACTTGTTAGCCTACGAAATGACTGACTTCTATAAAAACTGACAACCCCCATACCCTGGTGCCACTCACCTTCTGGCATGACCCACATTCTGTTGTGGGCTGTGCTTGCTAAATAAATCCACTTCTTACCTACCACTTTCTGCAATGAGACATCAAAAACCTGAGCTTCATTAAGTCCTGAGACCAGATGTGTGATCTCAGTTAAAAAAACATAAGTGCAAGTCCCAATCTTAGTTGCACAGTTTCAGTACTTTGTAATTTGCTGTAGTTACTAATGAGGTGGGACTCAAAATGTATACTATGCCCCCAACTGTATAAAATGCCTCAACTAAATGTGTGTATGTGTGTATGTATGAATTTACATACATAGAAAAAATTTTAAATAATTTCCTGTGAAGGGGCACAAACAGCCTCTTGATGAGGGTGAAAGAGGACAGTGAAAAAGATGGCTTAAAATTCAACATTCAAAAAACTAAGATCATGGCATCCAGTCCCATCACTTCATGGCAAGAAGAATAGGAAAAAGTGGAAGCAGTGACAGATTTTATTTTCTTGGGCTCCAAAATCACTGTGGACAGTGACTGCAGCCATGAAATTAAAAAGACGCTTCTTCCTTGGAAGAAACTCTATGACCAACCTAGACAGTGCATTAAAAAGCAGAGACATCACTTTGCTGGCAAAGGTCCATATAGTCATATGGTTTTTCCAGTAGTCGTGTATGGATATGAGAGTTGGACCATAAAGAAGGCTGAGTGCCAAAGAATTGATGCTTTTCAATTGTGGTGCTGGAGAAGACTCATGAGAGTCCTTTGGACTGCAAGGAAATCAAACCAGTCAATTCTAAAGGAAATCAGCTCTGAATATTCATTGGAAGGACTGATGCTGAAGTTCCAATCCTTTGGCCACCTGATGCGAGGAGCCAGCTTCATTGGAAAAGACCCTGATACTGGGAAAGATTGAGGACAGGAGGAGAAGGGGACGACAGAGGATGAGATGGTTGGATGGCATCACCGGCTCAATGGACATGAGTTTGAGCAAACTCTGGGAGATAATGAAGGACAGGGAAACGTGGCATGCTGCAGTCCACAGGGTTACAAAGAGTCAAAAATGACTTAGCCACTGAACAACAACATGAAGGGGCATGAAATGTGGAGAAAATATACTGAATAATGAATGTACACTGACATTTAGATATATGGCTAAATGGATATATTGACATGTCTGTGCTTAGCCGCTCGGTTGTGTCCAACTCTTTGCAACCCCATAGCTGTAGCCCACCAGGCTCCTCTGTCCAGGCAATTTACTGGAGTGGGTTGCCATGCCCTCCTCCAGGGGATCTCCCCAACCCAGGGATCAAGTCCAGGTCTCTCGCATTGTAGGCAGATTCTTTATCATCTGAGCCAGCATGGAAGCCCATTGACCTATGTATGGATAGATAGATACACCCATATGAGTAAAGGCAAACCTTTTGAAAAGAAAGCAATATCCTGCTGCTTCTTGTAGGGGTCAGAGAATGGAAAATTCCCACAAAAGAGACAAGAGACTTCTGGAAGGACTATGAAATACTGGGGAGAAAACGTAAGGATTTGTAGCTTTATGGGACTGTGAGGTGGTAGAGTGCTTTCACTGTTCTTTCTCTATGAAGGTTGTTGGGAGGGAAAAAAAGTATTATGTGATGAGTGAGTAGCTAAATAGATATAAGTTTAAATATAGATATAAAATCAATTGGGATTAATTTTGGATTTCTAAACTATGGATTTGGTGAGTTAGGAATGTATTATGTCACATGGTGAGGTATTGGCCCACACACCATCTGACTTCTTTGAGAGGAATTTATATTGAATAGGATGATTTAGGGAAAAAATGCCCAGATAAAACTTGACAATTTTTATTCTAGGCCATTAGCGCTTCCTGCACCCTGTAAAAGAATTTTTTAAATTACTGACAACCCCTTCACACTGCTGGGTTAACATCCAAACATTTCATTTTATGTATAAATGGTTGCAAAAGATATAACATGTTGTAGATTTTAAATAGTGACATTTTAAAATAGAAATTGTTCCATCATGTTAAATCTGAGTCAAATGAATCCAAATAGCATAATAATTTGAAGAATATATGGACAAGCTTTCTTTGTTTCTAGTCAGAAATCTTACATATTTCTTTTTCTCTCTGAACTTTCATTCTCAAATTCCCAATTAATTTGATCTTAATACAATATAGTGTTAGGCTTGAAAGTCTTATAGATCAACCTGTCAAATTTTCTTCAATAGAATGTATATAAATAATATTTTTAATTTTCAAAACTTTATGGGACCATTAAGTATGACAGCCTTTTTTCTGGGTTGAATTATCATTAAAATAACCTTTAGTACATTATCAGTCAAAAAAATATATTAAAAATTATCATTAATAAAAAAGGATATTTTATTGAAAATTCATCTTTTATTGAAATTAAGGTGCTCTTCAATTCATTCACATATCCATGGATACTTATTATGTTTATCTATTATGAGAGGCCAGTGGAAATTAACAGCCCAAAGAAGAGATATTAATAGCCAAAAGAAGACCACAATTAGGAGCTGGACTTAGAAACAGTGTTGTCAAATGCAACATTTACAATAAAATCCACAATGCATTTCTACTGAATAACCTACCCCTAGGCTGGAATGTGAAGTTAGGTGGGTCTTAGAAAGCATCACTACGAACAAAGCTAGTGGATGTCATGGAATTCCAGTTGAGCTATTTCAAATCCTGAAAGATGATGCAGTGAAAGTGCTCCACTCAATAAGCCAGCAAATTTGGAAAACTCAGCAGTGGCCACAGGACTGGAAAAGGTCAGTTTTCATTCCAATCCCAAAGAAAGGCAATCCCAAAGAATGCTCAAACTACTGCATAACTGCACTCATCTCACACGCTAGTAAAGTAATGCTCAAAATTCTCCAAGCCAGGCTTCAGCAATAGGTGAACCGTGAACTTCCAGATGTTCAAGCTGGTTTTAGAAAAGGCAGAGGAACCAGAAATCAAATTGCCAACATCCACTGGATCATCAAAAAAGCAAGAGAGTTCCAGAAAAACATCTATTTCTGCTTTATTGACCATGCCAAAGCCTTTGACTGTGTGGATCACAATAAACTGTGGAAAATTCTGAAAGAGATGGGAATACCAGACCACCTGACCTGCCTCTTGAGAAACCTGTATGCAGCTCAGGAAGCAACAGTTAGAACTCGACATGGAACAACAGACTGGTTCCAAATAGGAAAAGGAGAACATCAAGGCTGTATATTGTCACCCTGCTTATTTAACTTATATGCAGAGTACATCCTGAGAAATGCTGGGCTGGAAGAAGCACAAGCTGGAATCAAGATTGCCAGGAGAAATATCAATAACCTCAGATATGCAGATGACACCACCCTTATGGCAGAAAGTGAAGAGGAACTAAAAAGCCTCTTGAAGAAAGTGAAAGAGGAGAGTGAAAAAGTTGGCTTAAAGCTCAACATTCAGAAAACTAAGATCATGGCATCTGGTCCCATCACTTCATGAGAAATAGATGGGGAGACAGTGGAAACAGTGTCAGACTTTATTTTTTTGGGCTCCAAAATCACTGCAGATGGTGACTGCAGCCATGAAATTAAAAGACGCTTACTCCTTGGAAGGAAAGTTATGACCAACCTAGGTAGCTTATTAAAAAGCAGAGACATTACTTTGCCAACAAAGGTCCGTCTAGTCAAGGCTATGGTTTTTCCAGTGGTCATGTATGGATGTGAGAGGTGGACTGTGAAGAAAGCTGAGCGCCGAAGAATTGATGTTTTTGAACTCTGGTGTTGGAGAAGACTCTTGAGAGTCTCTTGGACTGCAGGGAGATCCAACCAGTCCATCCTGAAGGAGATCAGTCCTGGGTGTTCATTGGAAGGACTGATGCTGAAGCTGAAACTCCAATACTTTGGCTACCACATGCAAAGAGTTGACTCATTGGAAAAGACCCTGATGCAGGGAAGGATTGGGTGCAGGAGGAGAAGGGGACGGCAGAGGACAAGATGGTTGGATGGCATCACCAACTCGATGGGCATGAGTTTGAGTAAACTCCGGGAGTTGGTGATGGACAGGGAGGCCTGATGTGCTGCGATTCATGGGGTCGCAAAGAGTCGGACACTGAACTGAACTAAATACCCTCTAAAGCTGTCCTCTGGGAAAGCTTATTTGCCTCCAGGGTTTATGTGCCCCAGTCTGAAAATCATTGTTGTAGAATATGGCAGAATGACATAAAATGATAGTGAAGGTCCAATAGATCACATGAAAAGTCCCTAGGAAAGGAATCAGTAACATCATAGTCTCAGTTATCTATGTACCAATGTGTAAACAATGAGTAAAATAAGTCAAATAACAGCAGATGATAAATAGAACTTCATTCTAATCACCAAGGCTTGGGAAATTATGTGAAACGGTGGAAACTACCACGTATTCTAAATGAACAAAGAGGGATTTCCCTGGTAGCCCAGCACTTGAGAATCCACTGACCAATCCAGGGGTCACGGGGCTTGACCCCTGGTCCGGGAAGCTCCCACATGCCGGGCAGCTAAGCCTGCGTGGCACACCGCTAAGCCACACTCTGTAGCCTGCGAGCCACGCGCGGCAACTCCCGAAGCCTACACACCCCAGAATCCATACTCCACAGCAAGAGATGCCCCGCAACGAGAGGCCCGCACACCGCAGCGAGGAGGAGCCGCCGCTTGCCGCGACCGGAGAAAAGCCCATTCGCAGCAACGAAGACCCAGCCCAAAATAAATAACAAACAACAACGCTAGTGTAAAGCAAAATAAATGAACAAAGATACTCGAAGGGAGGCAGGGTAGGGCTGTAACGCCATGCATACCTCATACCGTGAGAACTTAGTGAAACCATTAGAATATCCCAGAAATCAAAAATTGAAGTGACATTATTATTATTAAAATATACCACAGATGGCAAGGCCAGCTAGAGGGATTTGATGACGCTTTTTGACATAGATTGTGAATCTTCAAGAAATCCCAATTAGTAGGACTTTTCTTTCCCATTAGTACTTCTAAAGTAACCCCTGAATTGGGACGATGAGGACAGGTATTTACAAGCAATGATGGTTTTCAGGAGGGTTACATCAGCTTACAGCAAGGACGAGCAAAGTTAAACTTAAGCTCAGTCCCAAGTGAAATAAGGACAGAGTTGAGACAAACACGCCCATTTGCCTTGCCAGTCCAAAACTTCCCAGTGGCAAAAAGTGAGTAAATGGGGCAGAGAGAGGCCCATAGTTTACTTCAGCTCCCTATACAGGAAAGAAAGATCAGAAGGAAGAAATAAATAGTCCCCATTAATACAGATTATAAAACTGGCAAAGAAGCAGGAGAAGATATTAGTGATGAAATTAACTACCTGGATATTTTGCAGGAAGTCTTACTTTCTTCAAGAGTAAGTTGTTGGTGAGGTTATTAATTGTACTTGCTAATATTTTCAAGCCCCAGAAAGAAAATGAAATAGTAGGAGAAACTTACTCTAATGTTATTACCTTCTTCTCTTTTTTTAATTTAAAATTAATTTGAGTGTGGAATGAAAGTAGAATTCAGAATTCAGAAAATAATAAGGAATAAACTGTGAAAAGTCAATCTAGATGATCCTCAATGAGAAAGGGAGAAACAATTGATTCATGGACAGTGTGCCTTCCATGTGCCAGACACTGTTCCAGATGCTAGAAACGCAGCAGTAAATACAATAGACAGAATCCCTGACCCAGTGGAGCTTATATTCAGAGTGGGAGTAAAAAATAAACAATGTATGATGGTAATAAGTACTATGGAGAAAAATTAAGACAGATAAGGGGGACAGGATATGGTAGAGATGGATGGTAAAATCTCATGGACTTTTGGGTAGAGAGACAAAGGAATTAAGAGAACAAGCTGTATGAATGTCTAGAAGAGAGGCATTCCAGGTAGATGGATCGTGAAGTGTAAAGACCCTGCAGAGCTCGCTGGACAAGTTAAAATCAGCATGAAGTCCATGTGACTGGAGTGAGGAGCACATTGGAGAGAGCTGGAGAGGATAAGGTCAAAGAGGTAGCAGGATCCAGATTTTTAACATTTCCTCTTGATGGAAAAGGTATGCCGTTGGAGGACTGTAAGCAGAGGAGAGACACAATCTCATCTCTTAAGAGAACAACTCTTGTTTCTGTTTAAAATATAGACAGTTGCAATAATAGAGGCAGAAGGTGATGACAGCATGGATCCAAAGGACGTATAAAAGACAGCGGGTGGCTCAGATGATGAACAGTTTTTGAAAGTTAAAACAGGAGACATGAGATATGACACAGGTAACCAAGGATAAATTTAAAGTTTTGAACCGTGAACTTCAGGGACTGAGTTCTTATTTACTAACATGAGAAAAACTACAGAAAAAGCACATCTGAAGAAAAATTTATGAATTTGATTTTGGACATGCTAAGTTTGTGATGTCTATTACTTCCAGGCAGAACTATTGAGTATACAGCTGGATATATGAGTCTGGGATTCAGTGTGGTTCGGGGGAAATACAATGCAAGTCACATATGTAATTTTCAACTTTCTAGTAACCACATTTTAAAAGGCTAAGAGAAACAAATGCAATTTATTTTAGTAGCATATTTATAACTAAAATATCTCCAAATATCATTTCAAAGTGTAATTTAAAAAAACAGGATATATTGTCTTCTTTTTTTTAAACTAAGTTTTCAAAATTTGGTTTATATTTTGCACTTTTCAGCATACCTTAAATCAGAAAAGCTACATTTTACACGTCCAATGACTATACATGACCGATAACTATCTTACTGGGCAGTAGAGATTTTAAAAAATAGATGATTGCAGAGGGCACTCTCTGAAAAGTTCAGACTAAAAAAAAAAAAAAAATGAACCTTTGAACAAATCATAGAATAATACTGTATTTTAAGATACTTTTGGCAGCAAGTAAAAGCCTCACACCAAATCTCAAACAGGCTTAAAGGAAAGTATGTCTCAGCCATCAGAGAAAGTCCTGAAGTGAGGCCTACTCAGTCACGTCATCAAAGACCCAGGGTCTTTTCATGTTTTCACACTATCATCTGTGTCTTGCCTTTACCCAAGGCGGGTAGCAAAATAGCAGTAGCAGTCCCAAATGTTATATCTTGATACAACAGCTTTCAGAAGTGAAATAAACAAAGCATCGATTCTTGTGTGTCTCTTGGTAGCAATAAAATTTAACTAAGAGACTCCAACACACCCCAGCTCTGCTATAGGATTCATTTCATATCTTATTGGCCAGAGTTGAGATAAATGTTATTCCTTTAACCAATCATTATCAAGAAGTGAATAATGGGAGTTCTGAATAAAATGAAATGGGCATTCTCCAACCTGTCTCTCCCACTGAACACAATAATAAAACCAGGACAATATAAATGAAACAGATATTTGAGGACTCTTCAAAGTGAACAGCAGAAGGCAGATTTGGGAAGAAAACAGAGATTCAAATAACCCCTGAAGTAACAGAGAGTTTATCTCTCTTTTTCCTCCAGAATCTCACAACCTGGTTTCAAGGCAGGCCAAGAGTCAAATATATACGTTGTTGTGGATAGAGAGATCTCAAGAAGAAGTCTTCTAGTTAAAGCTCAAGGAGCAAGAAAGTCTGCCAGTAGTAACAATTTTTGCAGCAGGACTCCACAAGCACCTTACACGCTAAGGAGGAGGAACTTTCCTCTCTGTCCAGGGGATCTGTGGTTCCAATTAGAATGACTGTGGACTGCTCGTGAAACCCATAGCAATCGAAAGGAAACGAAACAACATTTTTAAAGTTCTGGAAGAAAAGTTCTGTCAACCCAGAATTCCACATCCAGTGAAAACATCTTTTAGGAATGAAGGTGAAATAAGGACATTCTCAAGTGAAGAAAAATTAAGAGAATTTATTTCCAGTAGACATACTGTAAAAGAATTGCTAAAGGAAAGTATTCAGACAGAATGGAAGTGACAACAGAGGAAATTTGAAACATTATTTATAAAGAAACAGTATCATAATTTTTTAAAAAAATAATAAATGTAATATAACATTTGCCTCTTGAATTCTTTACAATATGATTGATAGCTGAAAGAAAGCATTATCTATAGATTTTCAACAAAGACACACAATTATATCACAAAGGGGTAGGATAAAGTCATTCATATTATAGTTATTATAGTAAGATTTATATACTCTGTTTGAAGTATTGATTCTCAATAAATTATAAAAAGTTAAATATGTATAATTCCTAGAACATTCATTAAAAAATAAATCTAAACAAAGATATATATTAAAAAGCATAATAGAAAACTTTAAATGGATTACTTAAACAAGGTTTAAATTTTGTTTAAACAAAGGCCAAACAAAGGCAGGAAATTGGAAACAGAGAAATGAAAAACAGATAAAGCTAACAGGAAAAAAAGGGAGACTTCTAACCAAATATATCAGTAATTGCATTAAATATTAAAGATGCAAACAGATCAAAAGATGAGATTGTCAGAATAAATTTCAAAACTGATCCAACCATGCACCACCCATAAGAAATTAACTTCAAATATAACACTATAAATAATTTAAAGTAAAATAATGGAAACAAAAGATATATTATTCTGAAAGAGATGGGAATGCCAGACCACCTGACTTGCCTCCTGAGAAATCTGTATGCAGGTCAAGAAGCAACAGTTAGAACTGAACATGAAACAACAGACTTGTTCCAAATTGGGAAAGGAGTACGTCAAGACTCTATATTGTCACCCTGCTTATTCAACTTATATACAGAGCACGTCATGAGAAACGCTGGACTGGATGAAGCACAAGTTGGAACTAAAATTGCCGGGAGAAACAACATTAATTTCAGATATGCAGATGACACCACACTTATGGCAAAAAGTGAAGAAGAACTAAAGAGCCTCTTAATGAAAGTGAAAGAGGAGAGGGAAAAAGTTGGTTTAAAGCTCAATATTCAGAAAACTAAGATCATGGCATTTGGTCCCATCACTTCACAGCAAATAGATGAGGAAACAATGTAAACAGTGACAGACTATTTTGGGGGGCTCCAAAATCACTGCAGATAGTGACTGCAGCCATGAAATTAAAAGACGCTTACTCCTTAGAAGAAAAGTTTTGACCAACCTAGATAGCATATTAAAAAGCAGAGACATTACTTTGCCAGCAAAGATATGTCTAATCAAGGCTATGGTTTTTCCAGTAGTCATGTATGGATGTGAGAGTTGGACTATAAAGAAAGTTGAGTACCGAAGAATTGATGCTTTTGAACTGTGGTGTTGGAGAAAACTCTTGAGAGTCCCTTGGACTGCAAGGAGATCCAACCAGTCCATCCTAAGGGAAGTCAGTCCTGAATAGTCATTGGAAGGACTGATGCTGAAGCTGAAACTCCAATACTTTGGCCACCTGATGTGAAGAACTGATTCATTTGAAAAGACTCTGATGCTGAGAAAGATTGAAGGTGGGAAGAGAAGGGGACGACAGAGGATGAGATGGTTGGATGGCATCATGACTCAATGGACATGAGTTTGAGTAAACTCCAGGAGTTGGTGATGGACAGGGAGGCCCGGTGTGTTACAGTCCATGGGGTCACAAAGAGTTGGACATGACTGAGCGACTGAACTGAACTGAACTGAATAACACTATAAATAATTTAAAGTAAAATAACAGAAACAAAAGATACATTATGCAAACACTAGTCAAAAAAAAGCTAATATTACTATGTTAATATTAGACAAATTAAACCTGGAGAAATTAACAAAGTGAAAGATAAACATCACACAATGATAAAAGAGTCAACTTACCGTGACATAAAAAACCACAAAGTGGATCCATACAACAAGAGAGATTCAAAATCAAAATACATGAAGAATACAAACTGACAGAATTGAAAGGAAAAACAAACAAGTCCACAGTTACAGATGGAAAGTTCAACATGTCTTCCTCAGAGACTGATAAAATTAAATGGAAAATCAGCAAGCATTTTGAAGAACTGAAAAATACCACTAACACACTGGATTAATTGGCAATTAAAGAACTCTCCATTCAACACTAGAATGCATGTTATTTCCAATTAAACATGAAATATTGCTAAGGTATATCATGTTCAAAATAACAAATAAAAGCCCTAAACAAATGTTAAAGAATTAAAATAATGCAAAGTATTTTACTGATCATAATGAAATTAAATTAGAAATTAATAAAAGACAATGAGAAAAATCCCCAAATACTTGGAAATTAAACAGCACTCTTCTAAGTAATTCATGATTCAAAGAGAAATTCTTGGTTGAAATTAGAAAGTATTTTGATCATAATAAAAATAAAAATGGACATTATCAAAAAATCAGGGATGCTGCTAAAGCAATGCTTACAGGGAAATTTATAGCATTAAATGCTTATATTAGAAAGGTCTTAAATCACTAATTTAAGCTTCTAACTTAAATAAATCAAAAAAGAAATTAAAGTAAACCCAATATAATGAGAAGCAAATAAGAAAGATAAAAGCATATATCAATGACATTGAGAACAGAAAAACAATAAAGGTTCTCAAAACTGGCTCTTTGAAATGACAAGTAGAATAGATAAAACTCCACAAAGACTGACCAAAATAAAGATGACACAAATTATCAGGAATGATATAAGGAGTGGATGCATCACAAACAGTAGTTTGGTAATAACAGGAATGATAAAGCAGGTAACACTCCAGACACTGAAATTATGAGGGAATACTATGAATATTTTTATGCATAATAACAGCTTAAGTAGTTCTCTGACTATTTAAGAAATTGAATTCACAGTGAAACATTCTGTGAAACAAAAAATCTCCAGGCCCACATGGTTTCATCAGTGAATTACACCAAAAATGTAAAGAAGAAATAACACCACCAACACTGTACAAACTCTTCTAGGAAATAGGAGAAGAGGGAGCATTTCCCAGCTCAGTTTATGAAATCAGCATCACCCTGATACCAAAACTAGGAAAGACAATACAAGAGAAGAAAACTATAGAGCAATATTCTTTATAAATAGCAATGCAAAAATACTCAACAACCTATCAGCAAAGCAATTGCAATGATATATAAAACACACAGTAAAACATAGCCAAATGGAACTTATCTCAGAAAAGCAGGGCTAGTTCAAACTCAAAAATCAACCCATGTAATCCATCATAACAATAGTGTAGAAACGTATCATTTATCAATTTATGCAGAAAAGGATTTGAAAAAAATTCAACATCCATCCTGATAAAGACCCATACCAAACTAAGAAAAGATAGGAATTCACTCAACCTGGTAAATAATATCTACAAAAACCCATATAATCAAATACTTGGTAAAACAAATTACCAAATAATCAATACTTGGTGAAAAAACTGAACACTTTATTCCAAAGTTTTGTAATAAAGTGTACATCATGAGATACGCTGGGCTGGAAGAAGCACAAGCTGGAATCAAGATTGCCAGGAGAAATATCAATAACCTCAGATATGCAGATGACACCACCCTTATGGCAGAAAGTGAAGAGGAACTAAAAAGCCTCTTGATGAAAGTGAAAGAGGAGAGTGAAAAAGTTGGCTTAAAGTTCAACATTCAGAAAACTAAGATCATGGCATCTGGTCCCGTCACTTCATGGCAAATAGATGGGGAAACAGTGGAAGCAGTGTCAGACTTTATTTTTTTGGGCTCCAAAATCACTGCAGATGGTGATTGCAGCCATGAAATTAAAAGACGCTTACTCCTTGGAAGGAAAGTTGTGACCAACGTAGATAGCATGTTAAAAAGCAGAGACATTACTTTGCCAACAAAGGTCCATCTAGTCAAGGCTATGGTTTTTCCAGTGGTCATGTATGATGTGAGAGTTGGGCTGTGAAGAAAGTCGAGCGTCGAAGAATTGATGCTTTTGAACTGTGGTGTTGGAGAAGACTCTTGAGAGTCCCTTGGACTGCAGGGAGATCCAACCAGTCCATCCTGAAGATCAGTCCTGGGTGTTCATTGGAGGGACTGATGCTGAAGCTAAAACTCCAGTACTTTGGCCACCTCATGTGAAGAGTTGACTCATTGGAAAAGACCCTGATGCTGGGAGGGATTGGGGGCAGGAGGAGAAGGGGACGACAGAGGATGAGATGACTGGATGGCATCACCGACTCAATAGACATGGGTTTGGGTAAAACTCCGGGAGTTAGTGATGGACAGGGAGGCCTGGCGTGCTGCGGTTCATGGGGTCACAAAGAGTTGGACATGACTCAGCGACTGAACTGTACTGAATGTATCCACTTTCATCACTTCCAGCCAGGGCAATAAGGAAAAAAATCAAATAAAGAGTCAAAAGGTATACAGATGGGAAAGAAAGGCACAAGACTGGTATGCTATTCACGGATGACATAACTGCTTATAGAAAAGTCCAAAGGAAGTTATAGAAAAAAAAAATTCTTAAAACTAATAAGAGTTTAGCAAAGTCACAGGATACAAAGCTAATAATATATATATATATATTTCTATGTAATATAATTATATGTAATCAGTTTTATATAATTACATGAATAATCAATTATAATCAGAATTTTAAAATACCATTTAAAATATCTCAAAAAAGAGAAATAATTAGATATAAATTTAACAAAACATATACTGAAACTGTACTATGAAAACTATAAAACACTAATTAAAGAATTCAAAGAAAATCTAAAATAATGGCAAGATATTCAAAGTTTTTAGACTGTAAGACACAACATAGTAAAGATGTCAATTCTCCCCAAGTCAACCTATAGATTCAAAACAAGTGTTCCGATCAAAATTTCAGCAGAATGTTTACTGGGGTACGCCCAATCTAATTCTAAAATTCATATGGAAGACAAAGGAGCTAGAATAGCCGAAACAATTCTGAAAAAGAAGAATAAAGTGTGAGATAACACACTATTCAACTTTAAGACAGAATAAAATACAGTGACCAATACTGTGTGATACTGGGAAAGGAAAAAACACAGAGGCCAATGAAACAGAATAAAGAGAACAGAGACAACCACACAAATATGGCCAAGTGACTTACTTTTTAACAGAGGTGGAAAGCCAACTCAATGGAGAAGAGAAGGGCTTTTCAGAAAATGAAACCATTAGATATTCATTTAAAGAAAAGAACTTTGATCTGAATCTGGCACCTACTACAAAAGTTAATTCAAAATGCATCAAAGAGGAAAAAATAAAAAACAGAACTATAAACTTTTTAGAAGGAAACAACAGAAATTCTTCATGGTCTGCAATTAGATACAGAAGCCCTAGATATGACACATAGTTAAAGATTCACTTAAAACTGATGAATTGGACCTAAATTTTTAATTGTCTATGAAAGATACTGTTAAAATAATGAAAGGAATAGCATTGAAACAAGTATACTATCAAGGGTGAAACAGATCTCCAGCACAGGTTGGATGCATGAGACAAGTGCTCGGGGCTGGTGCACTGGGAAGACCCAGAGGGATGGGATGGAGAGGGAGGCGGGAGGGGGGATCGGGATGGGGAACACATGTAAATCCATGGCTGATTCATGTCAGTGTATGGCAAAAGCCACTACAATATTGTAAAGTAATTAGCCTCCAACTAATAAAAATAAATGAAAAAAAATAATGAAAAGATAAGCTCAGAGAAAATATTTTTAAGTTATATATCTGACAAAGGACTTGCATCTAGAACATAAAAAGAATTCTCATAACTCATCAGTAAAGAACCCAATTAAGAGATGGACAAAGGACTTGAACAGTTTACCAAAGAGGATGTATATAACTACACACACACACACACACACACACACACACACACACACACACATATATAAACATAAGCATATGATAAGAGACAAATAAATGTAAGACACTAGCTTAAATCTGTTAGAAACTGTCACAGCAGATAAACTGAGACATGTGAAAAATAATGCAAAAATAAATTTGATTTTTTAATACATTTGGAGCACAACTAAGGAAGCAATAAAGCCTTTACAAAGGGCAGATGGTATAAGGTTAACTGATGACAGAGAGAACATGGAACTATCCAATTGTTATTATGCATACATTTTATCTCTCAAAAAGATGACTTTATATTAGTGAAAATGGTGAGTTTCAAAAACAGAATGTGTTGATACAATATAATTCAACTTTTGACCAATAGATAGACAGACGTGTACATGGGCATAGAAATAATACGGGAAGGAAATACACTGAAACGTCAACAGTTGTTTCTAGGTGTGAGATTTTCATTTTCTTTTTGCTGTGCCTTGTGTATTTCATGAATATTCCATAACGCACACATATTGCTTTTCAAAATAAAACAGACCAAGTAAGTGAGTTTAAAATGCAAAAGATGGTCAAAGAAACCTCAAGGAAACAGAAGCTCTAGGCAAGGAGATCCTAAAAGATCACATAGATTTTATAAGAGTCAGGAAGATTGGAGTAGGAAATGGTAACCCCACTCCAGTATTCTTGCCTAGGAAATCCTACGGACAGAGGAGCCTGGGGGCTACAGTCCGTGGGGTCACAAAGAGTCAGACACGACTTAGTGAACAACACCACCTCAGAACACTTCAAAAACTTCCGTAGAAGAGAACATATGCAAAAGTAGTTCCAATCTTCAAAAGAGAAGGGTCCGCTTCTGAAAACTGTAGCAAGATTCTACACCTAATTGTTGGAAGAACAGATTTGGAGAAATTAGAAAAGAAATGCTACTAAGATTGCAGCTTAGGCTCACTAAAAATGTCATGACAGGAAAACCTCATTTCCTTTTCTAGACAGTTACTACTAGAAGTGATGGATGCTGTGCCCTCATATTTGACCTTTTCAACCCTTTTTTTTCTTTTAGATCTCTTTCTAACGACAGTATCTTGGTTTTATTTTGGGAAACTATTTTGGCTATTTAATAAATTTCTAAAACTTACCACATCCAATCATTAATTCATTCTTTCCTCTAAAGCCTGTTCCTTCTACTCTCTTTCTCGTCTCAGAAAAGAGTAACTGCAACCTTCCATTACTTCCAGCCATTCTGGAATCATCCTTGACATTTCTCTTTCTGACAGTCCACCCTCAAACCCATCAAAAAATACTGTTGGTTTGCCTTTAGAGTAAACCAAAGATCTGACCACTTTCTCACCATACTGCTACCACCACCCACATCCAGTCCCACCTTCTTTCCCCATGTGGGTTACTACAATGGCATTTCATGTACATAATGAATTCTTCATGTGTACGTGTGTGTATACACACACACACATATAATGTTACTGTTGTCATGCAGTCACTAAGTTGTGTCCAACTCTGCATCCCCATGGACTACAGCACACCAGACTCCTCTTTCCTCTACTATTTCTCAGAGTTTGCTCAAATTCACGTCGTGAGTCGGTGATGCTATTCAACCATCACATCCTCTGCCACCCCCTTCTCCTCTTGCTTTTAGTCTTTCCCAGCATCAGGGTCTTTTCCAATGAGTCCTCTCTTCCCATCAGGTAGCCAAAGTATTGGAGCTTCAGCTTTAGCATCAGTCCTTCCAATGAATATTCAGGACTGATTTCCTTTAGAATTGACTGGTTTGATCTCCTTGCAGTCCAAGGGACTCTCAGGAGATTTCTCCAGCACCACAATTCAAAAGCATCAGTTCTTCAGTTCTCAGTCTTCTTTATGATACAATTTTAACATCCGTTAAACTGGAAAAACGATAGCTTTGACTGCACAGACCTTTGTCAGTAAAGTGATATCTCTGCTTTTAAATACATTGTCTACGATTATCATAGCTTTCTTTCCAGGAGCAAGTGTCTTTAAATTTCATGGCTGCAATCACTGTCCCCAGTGATTCTGGAGCCCAGGGAAAGAAACTCTGTCACTGCTTCCGCTTTTTCCCCTTCTATTTGCCGAGAAGTGATGGGACGAGTTGCCATAATCTTCGTTTTTTGAATGTTGAGTTTCAAGCCAGCTTTTTCACTCTCCTCTTTCACCGTCATCAAGAGACTCTTCAGTTCCTTTTCACTTTTTGCCATTAGAGTGGTATCATGTGCATATGTGAGGTTTTGGTATTTCTCCAGGCAGTCTTGATTCCAGCTTGATTCATCCAGCCTGGCATTTCACATGATATACCCCACATATAGGTTAAATAAGCAGGGTGACAATATACAGACTTGTCATACTCCTTTCCCAGTTTGGAACCAATTGTTCCTTGTTCAGTTCTAACTGTTGCTTCTTGACCTGCATACAGGTTTCTCAGGAGACAGGCAAGGTGGTCTGGTATTCCCATCTCTTGAAGAATTTTCCACAGTTTGTTGTGATCCACACAGTCAAAGGCTTTAGTGTAGTCAATGAAGCAGAAATAGATGTTTTTCTAGAACTGCCTTGCTTTCTCCATGATCCAATGAATGTTGACAATTTATCTCTGGTTCCCCTGCCTTTTTGAAACACAACTTGTATTATCTGGAAGTTTCTCCATCCACATATTGCTGAAGCATAGCTTGAAGGATGTTGAGCATCAGCTTGCTAGCATGGGAAACGAGCACATGGTAGTTTGAGCATCCTTTGGCATTGCCCTTCTTTGGGGTTGGAAGGGAAACTGATCTTTTCCAGTCCTGTGGCCACTGCTGAGTTTTACATATTAGTTGACAAATAATAATAACGTTCAGTTCAGTTCAGTTGCTCAGTCATGTCCAACTCTTTGCAACCCCGTGAACTGCAGCACGCCAGGCCTCCCTGTCCATCACCAACTCCCGGAGTTTACTCAAACTCATGCCCATCAAGTCGGTGATGCCATCCAGCCTTCTCATCCTCTGTCATCCCCTTCTCCTCCTGCCCCCAATCCCTCCCAGCATCAGGGTCTTTTCCAGTGAGTCAACTCTTCTCATGAGGTGGCCAAAGTATTGGAGTTTCAGCTTCAGCATCAGTCCTTCCAATGAACACCCAGGACTGATCTCCTTTAGGATGGACTGGTTGGATCTCCTTGCAGTCCGAGGGACTCTCAAGAGTCTTTCTTCTCCAACACCACAGTTCAAAAGCATCAATTTTTCGGTGCTCAGCTTTCTTCACAGTCCAACTCTCACATCCATACATGACCACTGGAAAAAGGGTTCCTTTATTCTTTTGGTTGAAAATGATAGAAATTTAATCTGAACTTCCAGAAGTAGGTGAGGGAGCAAAGCAGGGGATTGTTTATTGCAAAGATACTGTGAGGTCTCACAGAAATGAAGGAGCAAACCTTAGCATAGCAGATTCTGGGATTTTAGAGCCTGGACACCAGAATTCAAATACAGACAAGATTCTTCTTTCTTCTCTGCTCTTCCTGTATTTTGGGCTTATTCTTTCCTTTTGCAGACTGACTGCCAAAGTACTTTTTTCCCCCATCTCCCAGCTATAGTTTAAAAACAAAAATCCCAGTGATTGACTGACTCCTATTGTCCCCAGCTTGAATCACATCTACTGTGGAAAGAGGGTGAAATAGTGTAATGGCTCCCCATTTCCCAGAGCAGTCACTACAGTCAGAAATACACATTACACAAAATGACCACAACTATTCTCATATGAATGGGAGAAGTATTTCCTCAAAAGGAATTGAGTCCTTTTCCCAAAGGAAATGAGAGACATTCAGAAAACCAAAAATAAAAGTCTAATTCAATACCTTTCTATATTTTTAAAATCCCACCCTCTGCTATAAACTATTCTGGAGATTAATAAACACCAACATGTCGTTCACTCATAAATGTGTTAAGATTTCTTTCTATACATTGAGTCTCTGATTCAGCACTTTGATAAACTGTGATTTTACCAGCCAGTAGCCAATTTACTCTGCTTAAATAAGATACATCACCCAAATCCTGCACATCACACCATCATAGATAGTCTTCCTTTTTTCACTGTGTTAAATAATGATATACATTTTCAATTTATCTATGGTGAATGTTAGAATATGACAGCTGTATTTGTTTTTCATGATGTAAAGTGAATGATAATATCTTGCAAGCTGATTTATTTCCTTCTTTTCTATCCACAATGATCTTACTGTGCTATTTCAGCGTAAAAATATGGATATTGAGGCACCAGCTGCTTCAACTCTGGAGAATAGTTATTTCATGAACCAACAATTTTACTTAAAAGAGGAGAGAGCCAGAAGAGAAGGGAGCTTTGCTCAGGGCCACCTAAACCAAACAAACAGACAACAATGCAAAAAACCAGCCGAAAAAAGGCTTTAAATGTACCTAAGTTTTGACAATGTTGTACGATTCCTTTTGTTAAGGCACAAGATGCAGAATTTCCCAGGAGAACAACAAAATCAATTAAAGCCTGAATTCTCGTAGTTAGAGCTGTCACTGTTACTATCACATTATCAGCACAGAAATGTCTCCTCTGCATTCCCAATTAAATTTGCTGTATAAATTGTGCAAAGCAAAAGCTTTAAATTGAAGTGAAATGTTGCAGACGATATGCGGAACGCTTTTTTGTTTTTATATTTTGTTTTGTTTTATGCGTTTTTCAGTTCAAAGGAATCTAACAGATTCTATCTCATTTTAGAAAGTCATGCATGCAGGGACATAAGCAGTGATTTATGCTGTGACATAATATGTTTTTGACACAAAAAGTACTTGTCAAAAATGCAAGATACAAAAGCAACTATTCTAAGTATTTTAAAGGGAGCAAGGAAAATCTGGCTTTCATCAGTCAATAATACATCTGATATAAATAATGATTGAAAACTGAGAGCTACAAGGTGTAATTTAGACGCTCTGAATTCCTCAAGATGAAAAGATAAGAAATATCAATTACTAGCAATTCTATAGTAATTTTGATCTAATGTAATTGAACTTCTACTCATGGCAACAAGTGTTATAATATTTGTATTAGTAATTGGTGAGTCACCCAATGAATAACATCTTTAATTGAATATTTTTTCCATTGTATAGCTACAGTTCTGCCTCAAGATTGAGTTCGATTTGGCACTACAGAAGAATAGATTTAATCTTTCATCTTCTACCTGTCTTATATGAGTAATTTTACTTTAAAAAAATACACAAAGAGGGAAAGAAAAGAAAAACCATGAGGTTAAGTAATGATGTAGACTTTTAAGTGGCCATGATCCTCAGAAACAGTGAAGATTAATTTGAGAAGATGTGATGTACCTCAAACCCTGCAGGATATCAGCACACTTTCATGAAGCCAAAGAGAAATGCCAGTTCTGAACGGCTCCAGAAAAATCTTCCATCACAAAACATTTCCTTCCGCTGACTCACAGTCTGCTTGGAGATTCCAAAATTTTCCATTTGTATATGTAGACTGCTTCATTCTAATGCAAACTCCAGCTTTTAGACTCCAAGCTCATTTTTATGGGTCAAAATACAGGTAAGAATCAGCAGAGATGGCTTCCTCCTTTCATGTGACTGTTATTCTCACTTCATTTTTCCCAAAACTCAGTATTTTATCAATTCCACTATCAAAAAGTTATGATCCTCATACTAAAATTTTATCCTGATTTTAGAGATAGGTTAAATATATCTAAAGCCTTCCTGATTTAGGCTATATTTGAAGTTTCCCAGGTGGCACTAGTGGTGAAGAACCTGCCTGTCAACATAGGAGTGGCCATGTGACGGAGTTTTAGCAATAGAATGTGGAGAAGTAGTGAGTGTCACTTCCAGACTTCATCCATAATGAGCTTTCACGCCAGTTCTTCTGCATCTGCTGGCTGAATGGAGTGGTCTCTAAGAACATAGAGGAAGGTGGAGGCGACAGGATGCCTAAGGACCTAGCTGAGTTCATAAATAAACATGTGGAATGCTGTCCAAATGCCATGCACATGGAAAATAAACTCTTATTATGTTAGATAATTGAGATTTCAAGAGGTGTGTAACTTAGTAACTAGAGTGTGTGTGTGTTCGGTGCGTGTGTGTTGCCTCAGTCCTGTCTGACTCTTTGTGATCCTGTGGTCTGTAGCCCACCAGGCTCCTCTGTCCATGGGATTCTCCAGGCAAGAATACTGGAGTGGGTTGCCATTCCCTCCTCCATAGGACCTTCCTGACCCAGGGATCAAACCCACATCTCCTGTGTCTCCTCCATTGCCGGTGGATTCTCCACTGCTGAGCCACTGGGGAAACAGAGCTAGAATAACCTTAACTAACAAACACTCTCACTCCAGTTTCTGGCTGAGTGGTGACCAGGGGACTGCTCTGCAGGAAGCATTCACAACCCTCTCCGCTCATGCTGGGAGGAACATACTCCCCGAGTTCCTGATGTTGTACAGGGATCCAACGTGCCTTGGCCGATACTATGTCAGTAGATGCGATGTGAATAGGTCTGAAATGTGCTGGTGTCAGCTTCCCTGGTGACTCAGATGGGGAAGAATCGGCCTGCAATGCAGGAGACCCGGGTTTCATCCCTGGATTGAGAAGATGCCCTGGAGAAGGGGATGGCTCCCCACTCCAGTATGCTTGCCTGGAGAATTCCGTGGATGGAGGAGCCTGGCGAGCTAAGCTACAGTCCACAGACTCACAAAGTGTTGGACCTGACTGAGTGACTAACACTTTTCCTTTTCTTTCTCTTTCATGCTTGTGCAGTTTAGGCTTGGCTGCAGAGCTCTGCTGATCGGCCTGAGAAACTCATAAACTGGCCTTCTACTTCCCTTCAGCCTAAGCTCCTCAAAAAGCACATACGTAACAGACCTGAAACCAATCCATTCCCAGATCGTAGGTCATCTGACCTAGAGAAGAGCCATCCAGCCAAACCACGGTTAACCTGATGCCCTGGGAGCAATAAAAGTGTATACTTATTGCACACCACTGAGTTTGAGGGTGGTTTGTTAAAAGCAATAGCTGCTGATGCAGACAGGCCACCTTAGTGTGGTGTGGTTAAGAGTGCAGACTATAATGCCAAGCACTTTGTGTTAAATATGTATCATTTATTAGCTATGTTTACTTGTGCAAGTTATTTAAACCATGTCTCCATTTCCTTATTTATAAAATGGGATAATAGTACATATCTGATAACAGTACCTAATAATAATAATAGCAGTACCTGTACCTAAGTCATACAGTTAATATCTATAAAGTACTTGGAACACTGCCTGGCACAAAGCAGCCACTGCAAAATTGTAAATGAGATAAAATATAAATAAAATATACAATACTGTCTATGAGATAAAATAAACAATATTGTATGTGAGATAAAAATTAATCTTGTTAACCCATAAATACCCCCAATAAGAACATGATTCTGCTGCCAAAGGATGTGTGAATTCCCCAGAGATGTTCTTCTCTGTAATCAGGAGTTCATATAATAAAATGTTTAAAGAATTCCATCTGTTGAGGTTTCTTTCTGATGAGTCAGATGACCTGGATTTGAATTCTTGTTTCACCATCTGAGACCTGAACACTGTTTTGGACACTAAGTCTTGATTTCATCAGCAGTAAATGGGGACTGTAACAGTACTTAATTCGACTCGGCAGATTATAGATATTACAGCAGATGCCCTATAGAAAACATCTTCATATAATAAATCATGCTTACAAACACTTAATAAATATTAGCTACCCTTAATTTGGACAAACAATTTTAAGCATCATCAGATCATTTTGAGCTTGTGAAGAAGTAGATTGTAATTTCAAAGTATTGTTTATCTAAATGCACCAAAAGATAACCCTCTCTGATCTATTTAACACACAGTATATTTTTTAAAGGAGCACTTAAAACCAACAAAAATAAAACCGCAGCAATTTCTCTCCTCTACCACGACAAATGTATTCAGCTATTTTCATTTTGTTCTGATAGATCAGTATAATACAAATCATGGAAATCATAAAACGATCCCTGTTATCATGTATGTGTTATTGTCTTTCTATTTTTATGTAAATAATGTTGTCTCTACTTTCTATTTACTAACAATATTTCTAGTAGTCATCAGAAAGATCCTTTAGATCACATTCAACTCAATAGCAATTTAATTTAAAAGGTAAGGAATGTGGATTATATGCAGTACTAAACCACAATGTGTGTGTCTTTTACATGAAAATAACCTTAATTTCCCTGCTTGACTGAGAAAAGAAATAAAAAGAATGATTGCTATAAATCAGGAAAAATTCATAACTTGCTGGAGGTGTAACAGCTGTTGATTTAAGGTTTGCATCTTTGATAACACGATGCTGCTGGGAAGATAACATCTTTTTGACAAAGCTATGAACATAAAAATTACAAGGCTTTACTCAATACTTAAATATTTTCTCTGTATCTCTTACAGAAAAAAATTGTTTCTTTTATTCACTTATACTAAAATGTGTTTGAAGGATACTGTAACTCATCAGCAAGCTTTACAATAAAATCTAGTGTTTCCTTGTTCCATGGGTGTACAGAAGATTTGTCACATCACAAATAAAAATTACTTAAATTATCCTCAGTTTAGAGAAATGGTCTTCTATTATTCTGAGCAAGTAGTTCCTACCATTGGTAATATAAGCACAGAATTGAGGGTACACTGGGGATATTATTCATTTCTTTTATTATCAGCTAGAAGTAGGTGATTGAAAAATTAGGTGACAAAACAGAGCAAGTATTGCACTGACTGGGGGAAAAATATCTGCAAAGTGGAATCTTGAAAATGTGTAAAAGAATAACTTTGCCATGCAGTTAGAAACAATAGCAGTGTTCTTATTTATCTAAAAGGCTGCTGCATTATTGCAAATGGTCCTGCACTGTTGACTCGCAAACTGAAATTTTATGCTGAGCTTTTGTGTTTCTTATGTATCAATGAGACGCACTGAGAGCATCATCAAGGAAGGACAGAGAATGATGCTGTAATCGCCCGTCTCCTTACTCTTCAACAAAACGTAATGTGCCTTCTTTCTTCTGTGAATTGCACTTATCTTAGAAAGTCAGGTTTGCTCCTTATTTTTTTTCCTTTAAATGTTTCTTTTACCAAATACGGTCTTGCATTGTCATCAAAACCTACATGTATCCCAGCCCTATAGTTCTCAGAGTCACTTTTTGGTTTCAATATTCAGAAAATATGATTTGATTGCCCATGCCATATTCTTGGAGAAATCCAAATTGTCCCTTTGAGAACAATCCTCTTTGTCCCTTGAGAATTGGGGTATAGTTGCTTATGATCCTCCTGGATACCTCTCACACTTCAATTTTCATCTAAATTCCTCCTTTTGCTTAATTCTTGATCCCTACCAGTGGCTTCTCCTCCTGGAACTGCCTCCTTCTCTCTGTACTGTATCATCCCAAGTTGGACTCTACCCGTATTTCCTTGTCCAAAGCACCATTAGCCAAGCTTGTATGTACAGCAAAGTGTTACTGGAGGTCTCAGGAGAACATAAAATAGCTTGAAATTTAATGTTGAACATCGCTGTTCATTCATTTATTAATTCATTTAACTGATACTTATTAATTACCTATCATGTGCAGGTACTATTCAAGATTGTGGAGATACAATAGTGAACAAAGTATTAAAATCCTGGCTTTTATAGAGCCTGCTTTCTAGTTATGGGAGAAAGAAAATTAACAAGTCACAGAGTTGTAGTAACAAAAAAAATAATAATACAGCAGGGAAGGTATATAACACCTTAGGGAAGGGTGCAATTTTAAGTAGGGTGGTAAAGGATTTACAGTGTTATTCAGGTAAATATATGAAAGAAATTAGGGAAGAAGCTTTAGCTAAAGAGAATAGCAAATGCAAAGACCCTGAGGTAGGCATTTACCTGGAAGGTTTGAGTTATAGTAAAGAGGATACAGAATACTAACCAATCTGATCACATGGGCCACAGCCTTGTCTAACTCGATGAAACTATGAGCCATGCTGTGTAGGGCCACTCAAGACGGGTCATGGTGGAGAGTTCTCACAAAACATGGTCCACTGGAGAAGGGAATGGCAAACCACTTCAGTATTCTTGCCTTGAGAAGCCCATGAACTGTATGAAAAAGCAAAAAGATAGGACACTGAAAGATGAACTCCCCCAGTTAGTAGATGCCCAAAATGCTACTGGAAAAGAGTGGAGAAATAGCTCCAGAAAGAATGCAGAGACGAAAAAAAAAAAAAAAGAGAGAGAATGCAGAGACGGAACCAAAGCAAAAACAACATCCAGTTGTGGATGTGACTGATGATGGAACTAAAGTCTGATTCTGTAAAGAGCAATATTGCATAGGAATCTGGAATGTTAGGTCCATGAATAAAGGCAAATTGGAAGTGGTCCATGAATAAAGGCAAATTGGAAGTGGTTAAGCAGGAGATGGCCAGAGTGAACGTTGACATTTTAGGAATCAGTGAACTAAAATGGACTGGAATGGGTGAATTTAACTCAGATGACCATTATATCTACTACTGTGGGCAAGAATCCCTTAGAAGAAATGGAGTAGCCATCATAGTCAACAAAAGAGTCTGAAATGCAGTACTTGGGTGCAATCTCAAAAATGACAAAATGATCTCTGTTCATTTCCAAGGCAAACCATTAAATATCACAGTAATCCAAGTCTATGCCCCAGCCAATAATGCCAAAGAAGCTGAAGCTGAATGGTTTTATGAAGACCTACAAGACTTTCTGGAACTAACACCCCAAAAAAATATATTTTTCACTATAGGGGACTGGAATGCAAAAGTAGGAAGTCAAGAAATACCTGGAGTAATAGGCAAATTTGGCCTTGGAGCACAGAATGAAGCAGGGCAAAGGCTAGTAGAGTTTTGCCAAGAGAACGCACTGGTCATAGCAAACACCCTCTTCCAACAATATAAGAGAAGGCTCTACATATGAACAGCACCAGATGGTCAATACTGAAATCAGATTAATTATATTCTTTGCAGCCAAAGGTGGAGATACTCTATACAGTCAGCAAAAACAAGACTGGGAGCTGACTGTGGCTCAGACCATGAACTCCTTATTGCCAAATTCAGACTTAAATTGAAGAAAGTGGGGAAAACCACTAGACCATTCAAGTATGACCTAAATCAAATCCCTTACAGTGGAAGTGACAAATAGATTCAAGGGATTAGATCTCATAACAGATTGCCTGAAGAACTATGGATGGAAGTTTGTGACATTGTACAGGAGGCAGGGATCAAGACCATCCCCAAGGAAAAGAAAGGCAAAATGGTTGTCTGAGGAGGCCTTACAAATAGCTGTGAAAAGAAGAGAAGTGAAAAGCAAAGGAGAAAAGGAAAGATATACCTATTTGAATGCAGAGTTCCAAAGAATAGCAAGAAGAGATAAGAAAGCCTTCCTCAGCGATCAATGCAAAGAAATAGAAGAAAACAACAGAATGGGAAAGACTAGGGCTCTCTTCAAGAAAATTAGAGATACCAAGGGAAATTTTCATGCAAAGATGGGCACAATAAAGGACAGAAATGGTGTGGACCTAACAGAAGCAGAAGACATTAAGAAGAGGTGGCAAGAATACACAGAAAACCTGTACAAAAAAGATCTTCACGACCCAGATAATCATGATGGTGTGATCACTCACCTAGAGCCAGACATCCTGGAATGGGAAGTCAAGTGGGCCTTAGGAAGCAATACTAAGAACAAAGCTAGTGGAGGTGACAGAATTCCAACTGAGTTATTTCAAATCCTGAATGATGATGCTGTGAAAGTGATGATGCCAGCAAATTTGGAAAACTCAGCAGTGGCCACAGGACTGGAAAAGGTCAGTTTTCATTCCAATCTCAATGAAAGGCAATGCCAAAGAATGCTCAAACTACTGCACAATTGCACTCATCTCACACACTAGCAAAGTAATGCTCAAAATTCTCCAAGTCAGGCTTCGATAATATGTGAACTATGAACTTCCAGATGTTCAAGCTGGATTTAGAAAAGCAGAGAAACTATAGATCAAACTGCTAACACCCGCTGGATCATCAAAAAAGCAAGAGAGTTCCAGAAAAACATCTATTTCTGCTTTTTTGACTATGCCAAAGCCTTTGACTGTGTGGATCACAATAAACTGTGGAAAATTCTGAAAGAGATGGGAATATCAGACCACCTGACCTGCCTCTTGAGAAACCTGTATACAGGTCAGGAAGCAACAGTTAGAACTGGACATGGAAAAACAGACTGGTTCCAAATAGGAAAAGGAGTACATCAAGGCTGTATGTTGTCAGCCTGCTTATTTAACTTACATGCAGAGTACATCATGAGAAATGCCAGACTGGATGAAGCACAAGCTGGAATCAAGATTACTATGAGAAATATTAATAACCTCAGATGTGCAGATAACACCAACCTTATGGCAGAAAGTGAGGAAAAATAGTCTCTTGATAAATGTGAAAGAAGAGAGTGAAAAAGTTGGCTTAAAGCTCAAGATTCAGAAAACTAAGATCATGGCATCTGGTCCCATTACTTCATGGCAAATAGATGGGGATTCAGTGGAAACAGGAGAAGGAAATGGCAACCCACTCCAGTACTCTTGCCTGGAAAATCCCATGGATGGAGGAGCCTGGTAGGCTGGGGTCCGTGGGGTTACTAAGAGTCGGACACGACTGAGTGACTTCACTTTCACTTTTCACTTTCATGCATTGGAGAAGGAAATGGCAACCCACTCCAGTGTTCTTGCCTGGAGAATCCCAGGGACAGAGGAGCCTGGTGGGCTGCCATCTATGGGGTTGCACAGAGTCGGACACGACTGAAGCGACTTAGCAGCAGCAGCAGCGGAAATAATGACAGACTTTATTTTGGGGTGCTCCAAAATCACTGCAGATGGTGACTGCAGCCATGACATTAAAAGACACTTACTCCTTGGAAGGAAAGTTATGACCAACCTAGACAGCATATTAAAAAGCAGAGATATTACTTTGCCAACAAAGGTCTGTCTAGTCAAAGCTATGATTTTTCCAGTGGTCATGTATGGACCTGAGAGTTGGACTATAAAGAAAGTTGAGCACCGAAGAATTGATGTTTTTGAACTGTGGTGTTGGAGAAGACTCTTGAGAGTCCCTTGGATGGCAAGGAGATCCAACCAGTCCATCCTAAAGGAAATCAGTCCTGAATATTCATTGGAAGGACTGATGTTGAAGCTGAAATTCCAATACTTTGGCCACCTGATGTGAGGAACTGACTCGTTTGAAAAGACCCTGTTGCTGGGAAAGATTGAAGGCAGGAGGAGAAGGGGACAACAGAGGATATGATGGTTGGATGGCATCACGGACTCAAAGGACATGAATTTGAGTAAACTCTGGGAGTTGGTGATGGACAGGGAGGCCTGGTGTGCTACAGTCCATGGGGGTCGCAAAGAGTCGGACACGACTGAGCGACTGAACTGAACCGAACTGAAGGAGGATACTGGGGCTAAGTTCTTAAATTCTTCACTCTTCAGACACTTCTCATCCCAAAGTCCCATATTAACTATGTTTCTCCTTTTTTAATATATATTTTAAATAATATTTTTGCCTGCATAGGCTCTTCGTTACAGTACACAGGCTTAGTTGCCCTGTGGCATGTGGGATCTTAGTTCTCCAAACTGGGATCAAACCCCCACCCTCTGCATTGGCAGGTAGATTCTTAATCAATTGGGCCACCCAGGAAGTCCCTATTTTTTGTATTCTTGAAGGTCTGGCACTTGGATTCTCTCTTACTAGGAGGATCCTCAAGGGCTAGCCAGTTCTTAGAGATAGCAAATTACCCTCCTGAAGTGTACCTTTCACATGCAAATTAACCAATCCAAGGCCAAACTCAGAACTATCTCTTCTATCTGAATTTTACACTCCAGGAAGCAATATTCCTCCACTCTAACCACTCTAGGGCCAGGTGCTAGACAACTGGGGACTACCAAGCATCCCAGAGTCTACCCACTGATTCAAACTATCCGACTCAAAACCGCTCAGCTGTTATCCTGCCTCACCCACCCTTTTTGTCCAGTGCTCAGTCACTCAGTCCTGTCTGACTCTTTGAGACCCCATGGACTGCAGCCCACCAGGCTCCTCTGTCCATGGAATTCTCCAGGCAGGAATACTGGAGTGGGTTGCCATTTCCTCCTCCAGGGGATCTTCCCAACCCAGGGATCAAAGCCATGTCTCTTGCATCTCCTGCATTGGCAAGCAGCTTCTTTACCACTGAGCCACTTGGGAAGTCTCCACCCATCCTTCCTTGGAAAACCAGAATAGAGGCTTTTGTCCACGCTTTTCCCTTGCTTCTTCTCCTCCTAACTGGCCCTGGTGCTTACCCACGTGGCCCTGCACAGGATGGCTTCCTCTCTTCTCTTGGGAACTGTCATAAACTGTCTTTTCAGTGGCAATCATCTTCTGATCCGTAGGCACTATACCTGAATAAAACCAAACTTCCACATACTCTTTTTTTTTTTTAAATAAACCCCTACCAAGTAGCCAGTGGACAACACACAAATTCTTTTTATTCCTCAACATAGGGATAGTGGTAGTCTTCTCCCCAGAAGTGGCTCCTATTCAGCCTAGGCCTTGTGGTCCACCTTGCCCTAATTAACAGGAACATACAAAATATGTCTTCCTATGTCACAAAAATTCTACTTTATTTCTGACTCTATGATCACAACCCCTGTCATCACTCCAAAGCTTCACTCCAATTGTTCACACTATTTAACTCCTTAACGTAAGTAGCGCCTCCCTAAATCAGAGGTAATCCACCACCTTAATTGTGAGCAATGTGTTCACTAAGGAAGTGACCAAATCCAAGCCAAATATATCCCGTCCAGAAGATCTTGTGGCCCAGGAAAACTTGTTATTTCAGAGGTAACCATCTAAAGATCACAACAAGTTGGTTTATCTAAAGACCCTTGTTTCTGCATTGCCTGGACTCCAAGAAAATTACTTGTCTAATTTGATGAGACAAAGGCATCTGAGACAGGAATGGCCCCATAGCTCACCCTTACCTCCGGTTGGGGACTTAATGAGCTGGTTTCCCCAGCTGTTGGACAATAGAACGCTCATTAAACTTGATGTTCCCCCAAAAGGGGATGAAGTGGGGGGCTTTCTTGAACAAACAAATTTTGTAAATACTGCATAATATATCCCACTTCTATGACCTTGGTGACTGTGCACATTAGATAACTGTATAATTGGGATGAAAAAAACTAGATATCTGTTGCATGCATGCTCAGTTGTTAAGTCATGCCCAACTCTTTACAACCCAGTGGACTATAGCCCACCAGGTTTCTCTGTCCATGGGATTTTCCAGGCAAGAATACTGGAGTAGATTGCTATTTCCTCCACCGGGGGATCTTCCTGACTCAGGGATTGAACCCACGTCTCCTGCGTCTCCCGCATTCACACGCATATTCTTTACCACTGAGCCATATACCAAGCCAAGATATATGCAAGAGTCAGTAAAAACCTGATCTTAAATGTTGAGGGCATCTCAATAACTAGTGAAACATGAAATGTTTTGCTTTGTGTTTTGATGTTTTCTTTTTTATTTTCATACTTGTTCTTGGTTGTCAAATAGACATATATATTCACTACTTTTAATTTTTTTTTCAAAAACAGTTAAAACTCTAACTCTGTCTAGTATATGAATTCATTCTATGGTAACAACAGATTCCTGACTTACAAGTGTTGATAAATGTTCAAATTCCAAAAATGACAATTATTTTCATTTCTGTTACCCATTTTCTTTTTACATTTTATTTTAATTCTTGGTCCCAAAATCACTCCAGTGTGTTATTTTTCAATTGCTCTACATTTCTATAGAGTGATAAAAACAGAATCATGATTCATAGTAACAATATGTTTGCCTTAAAAAGATGGTTCCGTGCTGCTGGAAGGAAAAGACTACATATCTACTTAATACATTACCGTATTTTCTGGTTTATAAGCTTTGTCAGTGTATAAGGCTTTTATAAGCATAGGTTGGGGTTTGGGGAGAATTTCACAGTAAGGAAAGTAGAGGGAAAACACATCTCCCTGCCCTGTCAGGGCCAGTGGGTCTTCCAGGTAGGGTGCTCTGAGACCTTTTGCAAGCAGCCACTCTGGGGAAAGCTTTGGGCTCTGAGTAGGGAGCTCTGGAATTTGTGAGAGCATCACTATACTATAGAGTCATAGGATTTCACCATCTAGTGGCAACTACTACAAATGATAGCCAGTTACCCTGAATGAGAACACACACATTTTGGGTATGTTCCTGAACAATTTACTATTACCTACAGATTTTATTTGACAGTGTGAATTTTCACATTCTGAATTGGATATGATGTGATTGATAAATTGGAAAACATGTTTTGCAAAACACAGATTATCAGTTATATCAGGATCATGCCTCGATGCCAACACACTCATGTAAGAGAAAAGAATGGAAGCAACTGTTACAACAGCTGCTTTCTTTACCATAATAGGAGTAATAAGGATGAATAAAATGTACAGAAGCACTGTGCTAATGGTAGGGTTAATGGTAATGAGAACACAAAGCCTGTTATTAATGACCAAAACTGAGATGGGGTCTGAGGCAATATTTATTAAACATTCTAGAGGAAATATTACATTATTGCAATTTTCAGACTTGTTAGGACCTGACACCCTTTTTTACACGGACACAATAGGTTTTATAACACAACTTTTGACAGCCAAAATTGTTCTCAGAACAAGACTATCAGACCAGAGACCCTCTTGCTAGCGCATCTACAAACTGCCAATATACACACTACTTCTTATACTGTAAATATATCCAGTGTTTCCAAATCCATTAAAATAAATATTGAGAAATCCATTCCATTCCCTAACTCCATATTAGCAGATCGCCTTTCTACTCCTTTGTGTTGTATTGTGCTCAGATGCATGGTCGTGGCCAACTCTGCATCCCCACGGACTGTAGCCCACCAGGCTTCTCTGTCCATGGGATTCTCCTGGCAAGAATACTGGAGTGGGTTGCCATGTCCTCCTCCAGGGATTTTCCCTGCCCAGGGATGGAATGTGTGTCTCCTGCTTGACAGGTGGATTTTTTACCACTAGCAACAATTGGGAAGCCTTCTCATTTAACAGTTTTCACTGTCTTTTGAAACCAACTGCTCCTCCAGTGCCCATTTTGGAGCTTTCCGTATCCCTCTTCAACTCATGTATATTGCTGCTGAATCTCACCTCTTTTGTTTAACTTATGAGTTTGTTTCCGGCTATGTGTTAGTATAAATAGTTAAGCTAATTTTAATTAAAATTTTAAGTAAGCTTCCATAAAGCATAAATCAAATGATTTAGTAAAGTCCAAATATATTACATCTACTGAATTCCTTTCATCCACTTTGTAATTTGATCAAACGAATGCAACTGAATACGTCTGGCATGATCTGTTCTATATAAGCCCATGCTGTTTATCACCCAGGCTTCCACTACTCTCTTGATGCATATATAGTACTTTTTGTTTTTAATATCTGCTCTGTTATTTTACTGAGAATTTAAGATAATAATGGCCAGGAGAGCTTTTTTCTTTCTTTCTGAGGTATTTTTAACTTGGTTATTGTTTCCATTGTTTTTGAAATGCTTTGGTTGCCCCAATCCCAAGAAATATTTCCCAGTGGAAACATAAACGCAGTGGGTAATTTTCCTGGCAAGTAAGAGTGCTTTATTTAAACCAAATCTGCTTAATTGCTGTGTTCCATGTGTTCATTTTTAGCCTATTGAGTTCAAATAGCTTATTGATGTTATCATTAATCTTAGGTACCATTCTCATCTTTTCAGCTAATTATTTCTTGATAGAATTGTAAGAAAAACCTGCAACTTCTGAAACACGTGCCAACTGAATCAGAGGTTATGTTTGTTGTCCATTTTAGAGTATTTTTAAATAGTTTATACCACAGCAGCAAAGCATTTACACTCAGTCATGTCCGACTCTTGGCAACCCCATTGACTATGCAGTCCCTGGAATTCTCCAGGCCAGAATACTGGAGTGGGTAGCCTTTCCCTTCTCCAGGGGATCTTCCCAACCCAGGGATTGAACCCAGGTCTCCCACATTGCAAGCGGATTCTTTACCAGCTGAGCCACAAGGGAAGCCCAACTTCAAGACAAATTCAATTACACTAGCCTCAGAATATTTTAATAATGATTCTATTTGTCACTTAAGTATATTCTTTAAAACAGGAAGTCAAACAATTACTCTTTGGTCTCTGTAAACTCACTAATCAGCCATGAGGTTTATAGTCGATTTGTTTTACATGATAAGTTGCAGATTGCAACTTGAACTTCTACTAATTAGAAGTAATTTCTTTTAAAATTATATGATTTTTTATTAATATAACTGTCACTTCAAATATGCTCCAGTTAAAATCAATAGGCCCTTTATTAAAAAAGGGTTTTCACAAAATAAAAGATTGTTTCCACACTTTTGTATGTTTAGGAGTTATGATAAGGATGTGAGCAGCAAGGAATAACACCAAATTCCTTTAGAAACTCTCAGGAGTGAATGAGGTAGTGTGCGTGCTAGTGTGATCACCGCCCCTCATCCTCAAAGTGCCAAGAAATGTCATCTTTCCTCATTATATCAAATCAGATCTATCTCTGGGCCCCCACTTGCCATGGTTAGCAGTATCAGTCATTTTAAATAGCTCCTACTCCTCTCCTAGGAGGAAGATCCCTGAGCTTACAGAACTCTGCAGAAATAAAGGAAAGATCTTGGTCACAGTGATGAGATGCTCATCACACCCACTCATATGCCAAGGTGGACCACTCCACAAGTAGTATCCATATTACAACTGCCCAGGTGACAACCCTTAATGCACCCTCCCTGGGAGTCACAACACCGCCTAGACTACTTTCTGGAGAGACTGGTCTCCACCACCCAAAGATCCTCCGGCCTCTGGTCTCCTTCTCTGAGGAACTCTCCTATCTCCTCAAAGCTTTAATTTCCCCATTGACTAGGGGAAAAATAACTTTTTTCTCTTGTCCTTTACTTTTTTTGACACATCATCAAATACTGGATAATCAGACAGCCAAGTGCCAAACCTCAAGACCACAAAAGAAACTGTTTGATTTCCTGGTTTCCTTGGAAATACAGTGACAGCTCTCCCACCTGCCAAAGAGGAAGGACAGAACAAGAGAAACAATACAGTTGACTATTCATATATTACTACATCAGTGCTTTAAAACTAATCTTTTATACAAGGAAACCAAAGCAACTGCTTTTTCCAAACTGGGTCAAAAAACTTTTGAATGAATTTCAGTGCCTGTGTTTAAAACTAACTTATACTTTTTTACCCATTCCTGGTTCTTGGCTTTGTTCTATCTTTCCACAGATTCTTTTTCCCTACCTTCCAAGATGGTTGGAGACAAATCAACACTATTCAGAATGCAGTTGGCATCATGATCTTAATAAACAATGGAATATTGTATGTAATAAGTAATAAATATTATATAAGTAATTCACTTGGTTAGAGGGTACGCTACTTAAGGGAGGGGAGTGCTGAGGTTGCTCATTGATTCCTTACCTGAGCCCACTGACCTCACAGAGAGAAAATTCTTTCTATAACAAAACTACATCCTTAACTACAGCCAGCAGACTAATTCAGATTTCAGAGAACATTCCCTGACAGTTGGTCAACTGTATCATTTTACTTTATGACAGACAGCCTACTATTATCCTGTTATTCGCTAGAAAGAGGTGTTATTTCTCTGCATAACTTCTTGCAGAGAATTACCAATAGGAATAGGAAAGTTGGCTTAAGTTCAGTGTAAATTATTAATGTTAAAGTAAACCTAAAATTATTTATACCTAGCATGAATAAACAAAATAGAATAAACATTAGGATTAAATGCTGAAATAGTGAAGGAGTTAAAAGGATTTTTAAAAAGAAAAGGAATGAAAATGATTAAATGTAACCATTATATGTAGTTGCATTAGTGGAAAGATATGACTAATAATCACACCATTAAGATTGTTTATAATCCACCTTAATATTCGAAGGTGGCTAATAAGACACATATGCTGCAAAATGCTCACTGGTATGACGCTTTCTGGGCTTCCTAGGCTGCTCAGATGGTAAAGAATCCACCTGCAATGCAGGAGACCTGGGTTCAATCCCTGGGTTGGGAAGATCTCCTGGCAAAGGGACTGGCTACCCACTCCAGTATTCTTGCCTGGAGAATTCCATGGACAGAGGAGCCTGGTGGACTACAATTCGTGGGGTTGCAAAGAGTTTGACATGACTGAGTGACTAACACTTTCAATTTTATCCTGCCAATTTTATTGTTATTGAAGTGAAGCTTATTGATTGTTATCTTTGAGCAACTCATGATAGCAATCTAGGGGATGGCAATCAATGTGATGAAAATCTTCAGAGAACCTCGCTCTTTCCTACTACACAGAGCTTACTACTGTGCAAAAAAATTAATCCCTCCCAACCATCTTCTATTTAGGAACCATGTGGTCTTCCTGTTTTGACACCAAATTCCAAGCAAAAGTATTTTGCATTCACCAAAGTGCAGCTGGTGATAGGTAGCAACTGATGTGGAATATAAAGTGATACTGAACAATCAGTCTAACCAGATGACCTCCCCCTACCATCACGCCCATTATCCCTGGGCTCCACATTCTATGGGCCTTTCTTGGGTAGACATCATCTGCAAAGGTCCCAAGCTTTTTAACTGTTTCCATCCTCACAGCTTCTGGCCCACAAAAGCTACCTTTCTTATTTGCAACCATAGTTATGAATGTATACAGTAAGTCTCCTACATACAAATCTTCAAGTTATGAACTTTCAAAGATGCAAACATGCATTCCATCAACATCAGGCATAAATGAAGTTGCAACTTGCCCTCCATCTCCTACTGCTGATGATCCTTCAGCTCTCCCATCTCTCACCTCTTTTTCCTCCTCTAGTGAGTAACTCTACTTATCCATTCACTTGATGCCAGCCACTGTATGCCAGCTACTGTACTATACTACTTACTTTTCAAGGTATTGTAAGATTAAAACTGGTTTCTTTATTTTTTGTGTTTGTTTCTTGGATGTTATTTGTGTGAAAAGTATTATAAACCTATTACAGTTCTTGTTGTTCAGTCACTAAGTCACGTCCAGCTCCTTGCAACCCCATGGACTGCAGCACGCCAGGCTTCCCTGTCTTTCACTATCTCCCAGAGTTCACCCAAACTCATGTCCACTGAGTCAGTGATGCCATCCAACCATCTTATCCTCTGTCACCCTTTTTCCTGCCCTCAATCTTTCCCAGCAACAGGGTCTTTTCTAATGAGTCAGCTCTTCACATCTGGTGGCCAAAGTATCAGAGCTTCAGCTTTAGCATCAGTCTTCTAAAGAATATTCAAGGTTGATTTCCTTTAGGATTGACTGATCTGATCTCCTTGCAGTCCAAGAGACTCTCAAGAGTCTTCTCCAGCACCATAATTCGAAAACATCGAATTACAGTACAGTACTATATTGCCAATTGTGTCAGTTGGGTGCCTAAGCTAACTTTGTTGGACTTGTGAATAAATTGGACTTACAAACATGTCTTGGGATGTAACTCTTTCATATGTGGAGTCCTTACTGTATAGTGTTAAGAATTTGGTACAAGGATGGGGAGATTATAGCATGTGTTCTGTCTGCAATATTAAAACTGGGAGTCTTGAGTTCTTTTGTCCCAACTGAGAAAAATATTTATTTTAAAAACAGATACATTCATGAAGTGATAACAGCAAAAGAGGAAAGAAGGTAGAAAAGAAGTTTAAAATTAAGAATGAAATCATTATGTACAAGGCACTCTATCCCATCCCATTGACTTGTGAACAGAGATCAAAAATTTAACTCTAAGCTTTCATTTGCCCAACGTGAAGAGGAAAACATGAGTAGATACAGATACATGACTCAAAGTGAGTAGTACTCAATAGAAGCTGAACTATCTCGGTACTGAGTCACAAATGCATCTCTCATTTCCTACACAGAAGACCCTTTGTGAAATGAATAGCATCCTCAATACTACATTTGTTGAAAATGCAGTATCAGATTTCAGAATAAACCAGTGATATCATTTTTTTTTTCTTTTTTTTTAAGTCGGACACGACTGAGCAACTGAACTGAACTGAACTGAAGTATCTTAGTCGTGTCCAACTCTTTGTGACCCCGTGGACTGTAACCTACCAGGCTCCTCCCTCCATGGGATTCTACAGGCAAGAATACTGGAGTGGGTTGCCATTTCCTTCTCCAAAAACCAGTGATATCATACTAAAGCTTAATTCACAAAAGCAGTTCTTACTGGGATGCATTATTGAGATAACTGGCTTAATACTAAAAAAAATAAAAAAATATTTTAAGACATGTTTCCCACAAAGGAGGAACTACACCCCTATGTTCTAGGGAGAATTTCAGAAATTTTGAGTTTTTATTTTTTTCGTTGTTCTTGCCTTGTTTGTGGGGCACTTCAGGCATTTTATGGGAAAAATTTAGGTGGGGTGTCAGACATCCTAAAAACATGAGACAGTCCTGCCCAATCAGGATGAGCTTCACACTTCTTGTGTCTTCACACAAGACATACTTTTGCCATGTCGTGTCAGACATTGCCAAATACATGCTTGCACATGTGGTGGTGGCATTTCAAGATAGGAAATATATTTTCTGTGTTATATAAAAATTGACCTAACCTATGTCATAGGAAAGGAATTATTTTTACATTACACTTGTAAGTAAGACTAGTTACTTTGCTAATTCTTCATTTTCTCCATTTGGACACTTAGTCATTTGCCATGGCATTCTTATCCGAACCTTGTCAAAGGCTCTTTCCTTTCTTTTCTTATCATGTACATATAAGTCAGGTTATTATTAATCATTCCACTAGTTTTAATTTGGGTTCCCTCACTTCTCTGCCCTTTAATTTTCCTTCCTTTATACCGAATGGCTTCTGACTTTATCTTAAATCCAAGTATTCATCATAAGTAGCTGCAAGCATCAGACTACTTCATTCTATTTTCTTGTATAATCCTGCTTGAGCACTTACATATTAATTTGTATTATATATTATTTTATAATAAATTACATTCTTTTTTCCCTTATTTATAGTTAAAGCATTATTTGCTCTTTTTAAATTAAAATATGTTCTTTTCTGACATTTTATTATCTCTGAATTTTATTTCATGATAAAAGAAAAAGAGTGAAATACAAAGTATTTGCTATGAAAAGGGATCTTTGAGTATGATAAAGGTAAAAGCCATTTGTAGAGACAGGAAAATACTTGCAAAGAAGATAGACTAGCATCACAGCTCCCAACTGGATATCTCCCTATGTAGCACACGAGGTGTTCTATACCCCTGCCTAGGTGGATGAGACCAAAGGAATTAGAGGGAAATAGAGTAAGATGAGGGAGAGGGGTCGGTGGACTAGCCTGTCCCCCTACCATCGGAAGTGGCGAGGATTTGAGGATGCTTGCTTCCAGTGGGAGGGAACGCCGCAGAAGAGAACTAAAGAGGCTGCCTGCCGGAGAAGGGAGTCCAAGCAGTGAGAGCTCTAGGCTGCACCACGGGGCCCACGGCTGACGGGACTCTGGAGAAGGCCTTCAGGAGCGCATCTCCCATGTCAGGGGTGACGCGGTGGGCACTCTCCCATGGAGCCCATGAAGAACAAACACATACATACCATAGAGAAGCCAGGCTTTGGGCGCCACTTATACGGCAGCTGTTAATTATAAAGGGGGAACCAAAGCAGTGCTATCTAATTCTGCCTTTCCCCATCCTTCTTGACAGACCTGAACACTCCAAAGGATATACATTAATCCAGAAAAGAGACTAAGGCAGAAAGGAGGCTCCTCCCTCTTCCCTTGCAAGGCTCACTTCCTGGTCAAGGACAAATGAGCGAATAGGTAGTGTTTTCAACTGGATATAAGATAGAAGCCATAAAGTGAACTCTGTATACCTAGAAGAGACTAGAAGACAATGAGATCTTCCAGCTGTAGATATGGGATGAAAAAGGGCAATTCAACTCAGTATGTTTGAAGTTAATTATTGGAGAAAATTAAGATATTTTATATCTTACTGAGTTCATTTTTCTGAAAATATTGATTCAGTTCAGTTCAGTCACTCAGTCATATCCGACTCTTTGCAACCCCATGAACTGCAGCACACCGGGCCTCCCTGTCCATCACAAACTCCCGGAGTTTACCCAAACTCATGTCCATCAAGTCGGTGATGCCATCCAACCATCTCATCCTCTGTCGTCCCCTTCTCCTCCTGCCCTCAATCTTTCCCAGCATCAGGGTCTTTTCCAACGAGTCAGCTCTTCACATCAGGTGGCCAAAGTATTGGAGTTTCAGCTTCAGCATCAGTCCTTCCAATGAACACCCAGGACTGAGCTCCTTTAGGATGGACTGGTTGGATCTCGTTTCAGTCCAACGGACTCTCAAGAGTCTTCTCCAACACCACAGTTCAAAAGCATCAATTCTTCGGTGCTCAGCTTTCTTTATAGTCCAACTCTCACATCCACACATGACTACTGGAAAAACCATAGCCTTGACTAGACGGATCTTTGTTGGCAAAGTAATGTCTCTGCTTTTTAATATGCTGTCTAGGTTGGTCATAACTTTCCTTCCAAGGAGTAAGCGTCTTTTAATTTCATGGCTGCAATCACCATCTGCAGTGATTTTGGAGCCCCAAAAAATAAAGTCTGACACTGCTTCCACTGTCTCCCCATCTATTTCCCATGAAGTGATGGGACCAGATGCCATGATCTTCATTTTCTGAATGTTGAGTTTTGAGCCAGCTTTTTCACTCTCCTCTTTCACTTTCATCAAGAGGCTCTTTAGTTCTTCTTTGCTTTCTGCCATAAAGGTAGTGGCATCTGCATATCTGAGGTTATTGATATTTCTCCTGGCAATCTTGATTCCACCTTGTGGTTCCTCCAGCCCAGCGTTTCTCATGATGTACTCTGCATAGAACTTAAATAAGCAGGGTGACAATATACAGCCTTGATGTACTCCTTTTCCTATTTGGAACTAGTCTGTTGTTCCATGTCCAGGTCTAACTGTTGCTTCCTGACCTGCATACAGGTGTCTCAGGAGGCAGGTTGCTTCCTGACCTGCATACAGGTTTCTCAGGAGGCAGGTCAGGTGGTCTGGTATTCCCATCTCTTTCAGAATTTTCCACAGTTTATTGTGATCCACACAGGCAAAGGCTTTAGCATAGTCAATAAAGCAGAAACAGATGCTTTTCTGGAACTGTCTTGCTTTTTCAATAGATAGATAGATATAGGCAGATTGATAAACAGATGATAGATAATAGATAGACAAATAGGAGATACATTTCTAATAAACTAAGAGCTCTATAACTTGAAGTTAAAATTATTCATCCTTTTTTAAAAAAAGTTGAACAACCTTTTATCTAGTCCAATTAGACAAGACTATAATCCTAGATCAACAGAGACAAGGATCAGGGCCCAAAATACAAAATTGTCCTTGAACAGCCTTGGTACCCTCTCTTCCTGCTTTATTTGGTTAGAGTATTTAAGTTAACTGTGCAAAGCCTTATCAGTCAGAGAATTCTGGTTTCTACAAAATTCAGAGTTGTTAACCTTGAATTGTAAAACCAGGGCAAATAAATCTCCAGATATCCTCTGAATGCTGAGTCTCCATGAAATCATCACCAAATTCAGTACAATCTGGTCTCATTTTTCTGATTTTACAGCTAACCTCAGGTTCCTCCATGAGGACTAATTACACTTGAAATTTTTGAGCCATGAAAGATTATAAGAATATTTCAATCTGATAAGATCCCAGATTGCTTCTTTTAATTTGTTTCTCAGCATCATCACTATGCTGACTTGGTAAGGAGTTTGGGGCAATATAGAAACCCCTGTCACACAGGACCCTACAAGGATATTGTCCATCACTATATGAACAGAGTTTGTCTTAGGTTATCAGCAGTCACCAGGTGAAGAAGTTTCATCATTGGCACTTGAAGCAAAAACTGTTTAAGTGGTCAGAAAACAACAGATATTTTCTTTGATATTCCTTTCCACCAAAAATGCAAGTATCCTTGCCACTCCCAAACGGGAGGGATGCAGACAAGCCCACTGAGATTCACAAAGACTGAAAATCCCTCCTAATTTTGTCAGCCCTCTAACTTCCCTAGGCCAACCATGAAAGCAGATATGGTCTAGAATAAACCTGAAGACTGATTCAATACATGGGGGGAAATTGCTTTAACATGACCCGTAATATTTCATCTAACAGATTTGTGTATTTGTTTGTGTGAGTACTCAGCTGTATCTGACTCTTTGAGACCCTATGGACTATAACTTGCCAGGGTCCTCTGTCCATGGGGTTTTCCCAGCAAGAATACTGGAGTGAGTTGCCATTGCCGCCTCTAGGAAATCTTCCCCACCCAGGGTCTAACCTGCATCTCCTGCATTGCAGGCAGATTCTTTACCATTGAGCCACTGGGGAAGCTCATCTCTAGGACAGTAGTTAGCAAATGCTATGATCTAGAACAATGGTTCTCCGTCTGTGGTCCTCAGATAGGTGGCATCAGCATCACCTTGGAATTTATGAGAAATGTACATTCTCCCCCTTCAACCCCTAGAACATAATGAATCGGAAACTCTGGGGTGGGATCCAGAAATCTGTGTTTTAAGAAACCCTCCAGGTGATTCTGACATGTGCAAAAGTCTGAAAATCATAAATTTATGATGCTGACTCTCAGAGTAGAGAGATGGGAAGACTTTCCCCAGATTATTCCATGAAGTTCCTGTCAGCAAGATGTGACAGAATGTGGCAGACTGTATTTTCCAAAGATGACAGGAACAATATCTCCCATCCCACGTGCTCTGCTTATAATGACATTGACAATCTTCCAGCAGGGTCTATGGCCCCTACCCTTGAATCCCGACGGGCTTGTCTTTCAGTGTTAACCAACAGAATGTGGTTAACCATGTTTTGATAACTGAGTGACTTCTCAGTCACCAAAGGCAATTCAACTCCTGTGTTGCTTGCTGTAATACTTTCTCTTAAAACTTCAGCCACTGTGTGAGCAGTCTGAACACAGTCTAATAACTTTTACAGCTCTGGTAAACTGAAAATGCATTCATACATAGAGCCTTCCAAACATTTCTTTCTTTTATTCCACAGTAAAAACAAATGTCAATCTCATCTAAAATAACTATTTTGCTTTTAGACTGATATGCTACATAGTTTCATATTCAAGAAAACATTCATGTTCATCTTTTTAACTTAAAGTACAATCCTAAATATTTTTAAGGAATTCATTGTAACCAATTATTAATCTTAATAAACCTGAGATGTTAAAAAAAATAGATGGGGAGAAAGCGGAAACAATGACAGATTTTATTTTCTTGGGCTCCAAAATCACCATGGATGGTGACTGCAGCCACAAAATTAAAAGACGGTTGCTCCTTGGAAGAAAAGCTATGACAAACTAGACAGCATATTAAAAAGCAGAGACATCATTTTGCCAGTAAAGGTCTGTATAGTAAAAGCTATCGTTTTTCCAGTAGTCATGTACAAATATGAGTGAAAGTGTTAGTTGTTCAGTCACGTCTGACTCTGCAACCCCATGTACTATAGCCCGCCAAGCAGGAAGGAACACTGGAGTGGGTTGCCATTCCCTTCTCAGGGGATCTTCCTGACTCATGGATTGAATGTGGGACTTCTGCATTGCAGGTGGATTCTTTACCATCTGAGTCACCAGGAAATCCACTCATGTGAAAATCCACTCGCATCTATGAATGTGAGAGTTGGATCTTAATAAAGAAGGCTAAGTGCTGAAAAATTGATGTCTCTGAACTGTGGTGCTGGAGAAGATTCTTGAGAGTCCCTTGAACAGCAAGCAGATAAAACCAGCAAATCCTAAAAGACATCAACCCTGAGTATTAATTGAAAGGACTGATGCTAAAGCTGAAACTCCAATACTTTGGCCACCTGATGCAAAGAGCTGACTCACTGGAAAAGACCCTGGTGCTGGGAAAGCCTGAAAGCAGAAGAAGGGGGTGACAGAGGATGAAGGAGTTGGATGGCATCACTGAATCAATGGACATGAGTTTGAGCAAGCTCCGGGAGACAGTGAAGGACAGAGAAGCCTGGCGTGCCGTAGTTCATGGGGTCGCAAAAAGTTGGACATGACTCAGCAACTGAACAACAGCAATAATTTTAAAAAGCATCTCCAGTCACTGATTTATATGTCAGCATGATTTGAACAGTGGGGGTAAGTGGCCAGGAGTGGCCATTACATGTCGACCCTTAAGGTTAAAATTTGTTCCCAGTGCAAGGAAAAATCTATGTTACCTGTCATTATAGTAGTCTAAAATTCTATAATCACTAAAATGCCAGTTTAACCTCCACAGTGTGAAAAGACCCTTATAATACACTGATGGATAAAATTTTAATGTCAATAAATAATTATTTATGCCAAAAAATTTCAAATTTTTAAGGAAGCAATCTAAGTGTCCATCAACAGATGAATGGATAAAGATGTTACACATACACACACACAGAGACACAAACAATATTACCCAGCCATTAAAAATAATAAAATTGCTGCCATTTGCAGCAACATGAGTGAGTTTGAAGGCATTATGCTAAGTAAAATAAGTCAGACAGAAAAACACAAATACTATATAATACTACTTACATGTGGAATCTAAAAAATATAACAAACTAGTGAATATAACAAAATAGAAGCAGACTCATTGAACAAACTAGTGATTACCAGTGGGAACTGGGAAGGGGAGAGAAGCAATAGAGGAGCAGGAGGTTAAGAGGTACAAACTCTAAAGTATAAAATTAGTTACAAGGATATATTGTATAAATGGAGACTATAGCCAATATTTTATAATAACTATAATTTGAGTATAACCTTTAAAAATGGTGAACCATTATACTGTGCCACTGTAACTTACGTAATATTGTACACCAATTAAACTTCCATTTTAAGAAAAGTAAGCGATCTTGGTCCTTGAGACTTCCGTGCTGTGAGGAAGCCCAAAGTGGTGCATAAGGAGGAATCACATCAAGAGGCCCTGAGACTGCAGATACTCAGCCAGAGCCCAGCTGATTCAGTACCTAGCTCTCTCAGCTCCAATTACCACTGACTGCAACTGCGTGAGGGAACCTGAGCCAGACCCACTCAACGGCGTCCTTCCCAAATTTCTGAACCACATAAGCTATGAGAGCTAATAAAATGGTTGTCATCACTTTAAACCACTAATTATCTAGAAGATAGCCAAACTGTGTTCTGGTGCTATAACCTCATTTTTCCCCAAAGTTAGCCAGTTGTCCTAATGCCATTTATGAAATAATTCACCTTTTCTTTGTTCATTGTAAAAGGCATGATTACTATATTAAATGCTTTAATTTTCTTGAGTCTATTTCTGGACTTCCTCCTCTAAATTGTTAACTTGTGCCCCTGCCCCTGAATCTTTTCTATGTCATTTTAGATACAGCAATGTGATATATTTAAATAGTGAGTAGGACTATTCCCATCCTGAATGGCCTTTTTCAAAGTCTCTAGTCTGTAGATGAATCTTAGAACCATTTTCAAGGTCTAATGATAATAAATAAAAAAACCACTGAAATTTTGTTTTAGTTTGTCTTATATTGAGAGATAAGCTTGTTTCACAATATTAAGATATCCCAAGGAATTTGATATATTTTTCCATTTATTTAAGTTTTCTTCCACCTTCTTCAGTAATTCTTGGGTTTGTTTCTTCTCATAGTTCTAAAATTTCTTGGAATTATTCTCAAGCATTTTCTATTTCTGTTGCTAGTGCTATCTATTACATGTCATTGTCTACTCCCTAAACAAATATACACATGTATTTTTTAATAGACATATTATAAAAATATTGTCTGGTCATGATTACCTTACTAAAGTTTCTAAATAACCCCAATAGTTTTTCAGTTCATTCTCACAAAAAAACTGGATTAATATTTCCAATTAGATAATCATATCTCCTGCAAGTAATTCTAGTTATAATATTATACATTACAAGGAAGAGCAACATTCATTGCTCCTCTTCTCATTTCCTTGTTTTGGTGCATTAGTTAAAGATTTCAGGCAAAAATTAATATTTATACATTTTTAAAATAAAAGACAGAAATTACTAGATTTCTTTTGACCCTCTTAAAGACAATCCTACCTACCCATAACTGGCTTTCACAATAAGAAAAGGCAGCTGAAAAGACCCTCATCAAAAATATCCAGTAATATTCCTCGGCAGAAGAGAAAACAGATCAAAAAGAAGAACCAATTAGAGCCAAGCACATATAGAAAATGCCATGGGCATAAATAACTATATATAAAATTCTATGTTAAATGTCATCACAGATGTTCAAGCAAAATGCTGTGAGAAGAAAGGAAAAATAATTTTTGACTAATGGAAATGGGGTGACGTTTGAGTGAGAGTCTGAAGTATGGCTAAGACTTCAACCCATGAAGATAATACAGAAGGTCAACAACGATAGAAAGAAACACAGCATATCCGGAGAATAGTGAGAAGCCTGGTTTGGACAAAGTGGAAAATGATAGGAAAAATCAGAGTAGCCTGGAGAGCTCAGGAATGCCAGGCTAATGACAAGCACAAGGGTAATTAACATGAAGTGGAATCTTGTCACGTGCCAAGCACTGTCTCGAGTGCTTCACTTGTATAAACCCTAAAACACAGCAACGAAGTTAGACTATATGTTTTAGGCCATGGATGTCTGCGCTAGGTTTTCAGCAGGAAAATGAGTAAAGTAAATTTTAAGAAGAATGACTTGATAACAACTTTCAGGATTGAAAAAGGGAGAATCTGGAGGCTGTGGAGACATTTAAGAGGTTTGCTAAAAGACGCAGTCCACGTCACATTAGGCTTCCACTCTGTAAGTTTTAGCTCCATTTTGCACTCCCCCCACCACACACCCTTTCTCTAAACCACCCTAAAGGGCAAACATGTGGTGCCCTTTCAAACGCCCATGGCTTTTAACACCTCATTTATTGTCTATGCCTGGAAGGCCCACTCCACAGTTAGCTTTTTCTTTGTAAATCTTAACCTATTCCAAGCTTGGTTAGTTATTTCTTTATCTCTGCAAATGGTACTTTTCCCATCCCTCAATAAGGGTAGTTATATTTTAATTAAACCTTTAAAATCATTCTTGTTCACAAGATATCTGCGGAAAGAGCTTGCAAACTATTTATTGTTATATCCCCAGCATCAAGCACATCTCAGCAGGTCCCCAGTGAATGAAGGCACAAAATCAGTATCAGAATGGACAAAAGAACAATGAACGATCAGCAGAGACCCTGAGACTGAATCCCATGAATTTGTATCGCACAAGAGAAAGTGCTCTTGTGATGCTCTTTAGTAATACTCACTGTCCCAACAGCAGAGGATTAACAGTACCTTTTATTTTTGTCTACACCTCCCGCTAGCAATAGGCCTATCATGTGAACCTCCTTGCTGACCATGTGACCCAAGGTAGGTGAATTACAGTACCTCATTCTTAGCCACAGTGACGGATTCAAGTGTGGGCAAGGCACATAATCCAGGCAGAGCCAATTGGGATCCTTCCCTGAAAATAAGAAATCAGTTTAGGAGCTTTATCACATTAAGACAGAATTTACCAAAATGTGAACCTCCCCCTAATGTTTTTTAAACAATTGCCATCTACTATTATTATCACATTTTAACAAGAAAAAATTAGGAAGGAGCAACCTCAGAACAAAATGCCATTATGTACATTTAATTCATTTGACTTTATGATGAATTCACTTCATTGTGATTGATTCTCTTACTTCTCTGCTGATAAAATTTGGGCTAGACTTTAAGCAGCTCATGAAACTAGAGCATTAGTGAGTGTAGTGAGTGGAATTGTTGTGGTTTAGTTGCTAAGTATATCTGACTCTTTTTCAGCCCAAGGGACTGTAGCCTGCCAGGCTCCTCTATTCACAGGTTTTTCCAGGCAAGAACACTGGAGTGGGTTGCCATTTCCTTCTCCAGGGATCTTCAAGTGCAGGTTGGATCCCTGTGTCTCCTGCATTTGCAGTCAGATTCTTTACTGCTGAGTCACCAAAGAAGACCAGTAAGTGGAATGATGGTTCTCAAAGATACGTGTCCAAGTCCTGGCCCATGGTACATGCGACTGTGCCTCACCTGGAAAAAGAGTCTTTCCAGACATACTAAGGGGCTCAAAATGAGGTCAACCTAGATCCTAAATCCAACAATGGGAGTCTTCAAAGAAAAAGACAGAAGGAGATTTGAGACACAGAGACACAGATGGGAAGGCCACATGAAGACAGAGCCAGAGAAGGGAGTTAATACACTGCCATAAGAAACACAAAGGATGCCAGCAGTCACGAGAAGCTGGGAGCCAGGCATGGAATGGTGCTCCCTTAGAGCCCCTGGAAGGAACAAATCCTGCCTACCCATTGATTTCCAACTTCTGGTTTCCAGAGCTGCTAGAGGATGAATCCCTGTTACCTTGAACAATCCAGCTAGCGGCTGGATTCATTACAGCAGCTCTAGGAAACTACCCCAGGGAACTATTCAAACTGGAGAGTGACAAAAAAAAACAGCACTAAGAAAATGTAAGAAGGGAGGAAAAGTCTGTAGCTTGAGAAAGGCCACTGTATTCAATATTTTATTCTAGAAGAATAGTATTGAAGTGATAGCACTTCTAACTTCTTTAGTTGAGAACTCATAATTATATACAGCTATAAAAGCTGAGTGTTAATAAGATTTGTTTGACCAAATTAATACCTGATCCAGAAACCAAACTGGTAAAATTTTTCATTATTTGCTTGGGATATCTCACTGACATAAAATCATGATAATATAGAAAGTATCTTCACATTTTTTCCTATAACTTGAGAGAGGATGAGATGGCATCACCAACCCAATGAACATGAATTTGAGCAAACTTCAGGAGATAGTGAAGCACAGGGAAGCCTGGCATGCTGCAGTCCATGGGGTTGCAAATAGTCAGACACAACTTAGGGACTGCACAACAAGATACTGCCTATAACCCATATCAGTATCTTTATTTGAAGCAGTTCAGTAGAGTCACTCAGTCGTGTCCAACTCTTTATGACCCCATGGACTGCAGCATGCCAGGCTTCTTGTCCATCACCAACTCCCAAACCTTACTCAAACTCATGTCCATCAAGTTGGTGATGCCATCAAACCATCTCATCCTCTGTCATCCCTTTCTCCTCCTGCCCTCAATCCCTCCCAGCATCAGGGTCTTTTCCACTGAGTCAGTTCTTCTCATCAGATGGCCAAAGTATTGGAGTTTCAGCTTCAGCATCAGTCCTTCCAATGAATATTCAGGACTGATTTCCTTTAGGATTGACAGGTTTGATCGCCTTGCAGTCCAAGGGACTCTGAAGAGTCTTCTCCAACACCACAATTCAAAAGCATCAAATCTTGGACGCTCAACATTCTTTATAGTCCAGTTCTCACATCCATACATGGCTACTGGAAAAACCATAGCTTTGACTAGATGGACCTTTGTTGGCAAAGTAATATCTCTGCGTTTTAATATGCTGTATAGGTTGGTCATAACTTTTCCTCCAAGGAGTAAGCATCTTAATTTCATGGCTGCAGTCACCATCTGCAGTGATTTTGGAGCCCAAGAAAGTAAAGTCTCTCATTGTTTCCATTGTATCCCCATTTACTTGCCATGAAGTAATGGAACCAGATGCCATGATCTTCATTTTCTGAATGTTGACTTTTAAGCCAGCTTTTTCACTCTCCTCTTTCACTTTCATCAATAGGCTCTTTAGTTCTTCTTCACTTTCTGCCAAAAGGGTGGTGTCATCTGCATATCTGAGGTTATTGATATTTCTCCCAGGAATCTTGATTCCAGCTTGTGCTTCATCCGGTCTGGCATTTCTCATGATGTACTCTGCATAGAAGTTAAATAAGCAGAGTGACAACATACAGCCTTGACGTACTCCTTTCCCAATTTGGAACCAGTCTATTGTTCCATATCCAGTTCTTTTTTTTTATTAGTTGGAGGCTAATTACTTTACAATATTGTAGTGGTTTTTGCCATACATTGACATGAATCAGCCATGGATTTACATCTGTTCCCCATCCCAATTCCCCCCTCCCACCTCCCTTCCCATCCCATCCCTCTGGGTCATCCCAGTGTACCAGCCCTCAGCACTTGTCTCATGCATCCAACATGGGCTGGTGATCTGTTTCACCCTTGATAGTATACTTGTTTCAATGCTATTCTCTCAGAACATCCCACCCTTGCCTTCTCCCACAGAGTCCAAAAGTCTGTTCTATACTTCTGTGTCTCTTTTTCTGTTTTGCATATAGGGTTATCGTTACCATCTTTCTAAATTCCATATATATGTGTTAGTATACTGTATTGGTGTTTATCTTTCTGGCTTACTTCTCTCTGTATAATGGGCTCCAGTTTCATCCATCTCATTAGAACTGATTCAAATGAATTCTTTTTAATGGCTGAGTAATATTCCATGATGTATATGTACCACAGCTTCCTTATCCATTCGTCTGCTGATGGGCATCTAGGTTGCTTCCATGTCCTGGAAATTATAAACAGTGCTGCGATGAACATTGGGGTGCACGTGTCTCTTTCAGATCTGGTTTCCTCGGTGTGTATGCCCAGGAGTGGGATTGCTGGGTTGTATGGCAGTTCTATTTCCATTTTAAGGAATCTCCACACTGTTCTCCATAGTGGCTGTACTACCTTGCATTCCCACCAACCGTGTAAGAGGGTTCCCTTTTCTCCACACCCTCTCCAGCATTTATTGCTTGTAGACTTTTGGATAGCAGCCATCCTGACTGGCATGTAACGGTACCTCGTTGTGGTTTTGATTTGCATTTCTCTGATGATGAGTGATGTCGAGCATCTTTTCATGTGTTTGTTAGCCATCTGTATGCCTTCTTTGGAGAAATGTCTGTTTAGTTCTTTGGCTCATTTTTTGATTGGGTCATTTATTTTTCTGGAATTGAGCTTCAGGAGTTGCTTGTATATTTTTGAGATTAATCCTTTGTCTGTTGCTTCATTTGCTATTATTTTCTCCCATTCCAAAGGCTGTCTTTTCACCTTGCTTATTGTTTCCTTTGTTGTGCAGAAGCTTTTAAGTTTAATTAGGTCCTGTTTGTTTATTTTTGCTTTTATTTCCAATATTCTGGGAGGTGGGTCATAGAGGATCCTGCTGTGATTTATGTCTGAGAGTGTTTTGCCTATGCTCTCCTCTAGGAGTTTTATATTCAGGCAGGTTGATTCCTCCAGTTCCATTCTTCTTTCTCAAGATTGCTTTGGCTATTTGAGGTTTTTTGTATTTCCATACAAATTGTGAAATTATTTGTTCTAGTTCTGTGAAGAATACTGTTGGTAGCTTGATAGGGATTGCATTGAATCTATATATTGCTTTGGGTAGTATAGTCATTTTCACAATATTGATTCTTCCAATCCATGAACACGGTATACTTCTCCATCTATTTGTGTGCTGTTTCATTTCTTTCATCGGTGTTTTATAGTTTTCTATATATAGGTCTTTCATTTCTTTAGGTAGATATACTCCTAAGTATTTTATTCTTTTTGTTGCAGTGGTGAATGGTATTGTTTCCTTAATTTCTCTTTCTGCTTTCTCATTGTTAGTGTATAGGAATGCAAGGGATTTCTGTGTGTTAATTTTATATCCTGCAACTTTACTATATTCATTGATTAGCTCTAGTAATTTTCTGGAAGAGTCTTTAGGGTTTTCTATGTAGAGGATCATGTCGTCTGCAAACAGAGAAAGTTTCACTTCTTATTTTCCTATCTGGATTCCTTTTATTTCTTTTTCTGCTTTGATTGCTGTGGCCAACACTTCCAAAACTATGTTGAATAGTAGTGGTGAGAGTGGGCACCCTTGTCTTGTTCCTGACTTTAAGGGAAATGCTTTCCATTTTTCACCATTGAGGATAATGTTTGCTGTGGGTTTGTCGTATGTAGTTTTTATTATGTTGAGGTATGTTCCTTCTATTCCTGCTTTCTGGAGAGTTTTCATCATAAATGGATGTTGACTTTTTTCAAAGGCTTTTTCTGCATCTATTGAGATAATCATATGGTTTTTATCTTTCAACCTGTTAATGTGGTGTATTACATTGATTGATTTGCAGATATTAAAGAATCCTTGCATTCCTGGGATAAAACCCACTTGGTCATGGTGTATGATCTTTTTAATAAGTTGTTGGATTCTGTTTGCTAGAATTCTGTTAAGGATTTTTGTATCTATATTCATCAGTGATATTGGCCTATAGTTTTCTTTTTTTGTGGCATCTTTGTCTGGTTTTGGTATTAGGGTGATGGTGGCCTCATAGAATGAGTTTGGAAGTTTGCCTTTTTCTGCAATTTTCTGGAAGAGTTTGAGTAAGATAGGTGTTAGCTCTTCTCTAAATTTTTGGTAGAATTCAGCTGTGAAGCCATCTGGTCCTGGGCTTTTGTTTGCTGGAAGATTTCTGATTACAGTTTCGATTTCCGTGCTTGTGATGGGTCTGTTAAGATCTATTTCTTCCTGGTTCAGTCTTGGAAAGTTATACTTTTCTAAGAATTTATCCATTTCTTCCAAGTTGTTCATTTATTGGCATATAACTGCTGGTAGTAGTCTCTTATGATCTTTTGTATTTCAGAGTTGTCTGTTGTGATCTCTCCATTTTCATTTCTAATTTTGTTGATTTGGTTCTTCTCCCTTTGTTTCTTGATGAGTCTGGCTAATGATTTGTCAATTTTATTTACCTTTTCAAAAAACCAGCTTTTAGCTTTGTTGATTTTTGCTATGATCTCTTTTGTTTCTTTTGCATTTATTTCTGCCCTAATTTTTAAGATTTCTTTCCTTCTACTAACCCTGGGGTTCTTCATTTCTTCCTTCTCTAGTTGCTTTAGGTGTAGAGTTAGGTTATTTATTCGATGTCCAGTTCTAACTGTTGTTTCTTGACCTGCATACGGATTTCTCAGGAGGCAGGTCAGGTGGTCTGGTATTCCCATCTCTTTCAGAATTATCCACAGTTTTCTGTGATCCACACAGTCAAAGGCTTTGGCATAGTCAATAAAGCAGAAATAGATGTTTTTTCTGGAACTCTCTTGCTTTTAAGACCCAGTGAAGTTGGCAATTTGATCTCTGGCTCCTCTGCCTTTTCGAAATCCAGCTTGAACATCTGGAAATTCATAGTTCACCTACTGTTGAAGCCTGGCTTGGAGAAGTTTGAGCATTACTTTACTAGCGTGTGAGATGAATGCAATTGTGTAGTAGTCTGAACATTCTTTGGCATTTATTTGAATAGATATATAATATCCCCATTGATATTGTGGTATTGATATCACTATCAATAATATCATTATTTATCCATGAATGAAAGTAAAATTTAGAGCTACTGATGTAGTAGGCTACTTTTTTTGCCATTGCTAAATCATGAGCTGAGCCATGATTAATGAATCATGGTTCATTATCATATACACATTGTCTAAAGTAAATTTAAAACTTAGAGTTTATTTTAATAATATGCAGACAAATGGATAATGAATAATTTTGACTCTGGATTTCTGCATGATGATTCCAATATTTGGTTCTAACATTTTCCCATCAAACATAGTAAAAGAAGTTGAGTTGCTGTTCTGCAATTTGACATTTAGGCTTAAGTTTTTTAAAATTTTTATGTTTCTCAAGTATCTGATTCATTACAGTCTGCAATGAAAGCATCTCTGTTTCACTTAGCATTCTGTTGAATCTGCAGAGATCTTGCTGCTTTAAATGTATAGGCACTGTTCTTCCAGCATAAAAATCAGCCATTAAGTTGGAATGATGGAGCAGCAATTTCTGGCTTTTACAGAGATCAACAAGGCTTCCTTCCGCCTACAGAGACCATCTAACTGACATGTTGCACACTGGTGACCCAATAAGAGACTGGCGGATGTAAGGAATTCTCATGGCCTGTCAGACATCCAGTGCATTTGTCCAAATACAGTAAATGATCTTTGGCTTTTTAAGAATCTTTTGAAGAATGCTGCCATTCATTAATTACTAAAGGCACTCAGGAAAGTCCTTAACCAAGATGTGGGTGGATAGTTATTTAGGAAACCAAAGGCTAGAGAGAGAGCTATTTAGCATTAATGAGGGTTATAGAGTAATTTGGTTCATTATGGCTACAAGCTGAAATTGAATGAAACAATCAAAGTTCATTACCAAGTCTGATTTTCTGAGTGGGAAATGGTAGAGATACTAGGTTTATGACTACCTTCCCTACACCTTTATTTGAGTGCTTTTTTCCCAGTGTTGTTTGTTTTTAATCAGTAAACACTATCCTCTTCTTATTTTCTTTTCTTAAGGTAGCAGTGCATATTAACAGGCATGCCAAAAGAAATCATTTATGGTATGTGTAATGAAATCAGAAAACTGTAACTGCTCACCTGAATAATTCTCTTAATGCAATCATATTTTTTAAAAAATGCTAACATTACTTTAAAATCTTTTCAATGAAAAAAAACGCAAAAAAAAATCCATCAAGTTAGGTTGCTATTTATTTTACATAGCCAACACCATTAAAATAAAATGCCAGAATTCAATTTATGCTAAGTTTTTCAGTTAAATTGTTTATAATAGGAAATTCTCTCACCTTTCTGAAGTGAAATAAATGCAAATTTAATTCAGTAGATGACTAGACTGGTATAAAACCTTAGAGGAAATGCAAACGGTAATTGAAAATATAGAAACGATATTTGTTTTGTGACACAACAAATCAATCAGCGTAAATTGTCACGCTTACAAAAATATCACTAAAATGGATCCTGCATTGTCCATTAAAAAGCAGGCCTTTTATATGCAAGGCACATATTTCATAAAGGAATGAGAGAAGTAGGAATTGTGGGTTCAAGTTGTTCTGAATGCCATGAATCTTATAGCACTATCATGTCCCCACCTCTCAGGAGAGACCCCCTAATGAAGACAGAAGATGTGGCCTTTCTCCTGGCTTTTCTACCTGACGAGTCTATGACTTTAAGCTATGTGACCTTTCTCAGCATCATTCCCCTTATCTACATTAAATGGGATTTAAACAAAAGACATACAAAGTGCCAATCATGCTGCTACCACAAGGATTTTGCAAGAATCAAGTGAAATCCTGGGTTGAAAATGCTTGCTAAGTTATTAAGCACTACAGAGCTGGCATGTCTTAGCTACACAGGAGTCCCAGCTGCCAGACTAGAGTCTCGTAAAATCAAGTATAAAATCTAACCAAGCGGCCTTTCTTTGACTGTCCTTATTCACTGGATCACGTCCCTGGTGGCTCACATGGTGAAGAATCCACCTGCAATATGGGAGACCTGGGTTCGATCCCTGGGTTGGGAAGATCCCCTAGAGGAGGGCATGGCAGCCCACTCCAGTATTCTTGCCTGGTGAATCCCCATGGACAGAGGAGCCTGGCAGGCTACATAGTCCATGGGGTCGCAGAGTCAGACATCACTGAGCAACTAAACACAGCACATTCCCTGGATCTCTGGGAAGTATGAAGCCTACAGATATTTGTTGAGTGCCTACTATCTAGTCCTTATGTAGCTTAATTATATTGTCTCCCCTGAAAATGGAGAGAAACAAGTTTTCCTATTCACATTTTACAAATGAGGAAAGAGATTCATACTGACTAACTTGCCTAATTTCATTTAGTAATGACAGCAGAGATGAAACACAAACCTAGCTTTGTCTTGTAGCAATGTGCAAACATTTTCCCATCTAAATCAGTAGCCCATCCAAATTTCTCCTTCTGGCTAAAGTGCAACTGGAGTGGAAGACTCAGACGTGAAACACAAGCACAACCTCAGTCGTCTTCTGTGTTCAGCGGTTGCTGCTTAGTCTCCAGATTGTCAATCCCCGGTCATGTCTGAGGCCCGGGGAATTCAGGTGTCACTGCCACCGTCCAGGTGAATTTCAGGCACTGCTGGTCCATGCGCACCTTTCCCTCTGTCCTTTCAGCTCCTCCTGAAGACACAAAGCAAAGCTACCTCATGAGCCCAAGTCATCTAAACCTTCATGGGTCCTGAGAATCTAGCTGCAGGATCTTAGACTACACTATTGTTGTAACATCTTGGTAAGAGCCACAGAATGGGCAAAAAGATTGTTGAATATCACGGCAGAAAGACAGTGACTGAACGACAACGGGAGAAAGTGTGCAATGAATTTAGGAACCAGAGCTCGCTCTAACCTTTTGTTCTTTTGTTGTTTAGTCACTAAGTCATGTCCAACTCTTTGCCAGCCATGGATGGCAGCACACCAGGCTTCCCTGTCCTTCACCATTGCCCAGAATTTGCTCATACTCATGCCCATTAAGTCAGTGATGCCATCCAACCAACTCACCCTCTACTACCCACTTCTCCTCCTGCCTTCAATCTTTCCCAGCAACAGGGACTTTTCCAGTGAGTCAGCTCTTTGCACCAGGTAGCCAAAGTATTGGAGCTTCAGCTTCAGCATCAGTCCTTCCAATGAAAATTCAAGGTTGATTTTCTTTAGGATTGACTGGCTTGATCTCCTTGCTGTCCAGGGCACTCTCAAGTCTTCTCTAGGACTACAATTCGAAAGCATCAGTTCTTCAGCACTGAGCTTTCTTTATAGATCCACTCTCACATCCATACATGACCACTGGAAAAACTAGCTTTGACTTAGATCTGTGTTGGCAAAGTGATGACTCTGCTTTTTAATATGCTATCTAAGTTTGTCATAGTTTTTCTTCCAAGTTTCATGGCTGCAGTCACCATCCACAGTGATTTTGGAGCCCCCCACAAGAAAATCTGTCACTATTTCCACTTTTCCCCCATCTATTTACCATGAAGTGATGGGACCAGACGCCATGATCTTAGTTTTCTGAATGTTGAGTTTCAAGCCAACTTTTTGATTCTCCTCTTTGACCTTCATCAAGAGGCTCTTTAGTTCCTCTTTACTTTCTGCCATTAGAGTGGTATCAACTACATATCTGAGGTTGTTGATATTTCTCACAGTAATCTTGATTCCAGCTTGTGATTCATCTGACCTGGCATTTTGCATAATGTATTCTGCATGTAAGTTAAATAAGCAGGGTGACAATATTCAGCCTGTACTCTTTTTCCCAAATTTAGTTCCTTGTTTGGTTCTAACTGTTGCTTCTTGACCCATGTACGGGTTTCTCTGGAAATAGGCAAGGAGGTCTGAGATGTTTACAAAGTTTTCAGAGATTCAGAATTATTGTCACTATGAATAAATAGCACAGGAAAATATGTATGAAGAAAGAAAAAAATAATTTGTTTCTTTGGCCAGGTGTAGGATGAGAATAAATTATCTGAGAGGAGAAAAAGTGCACAATTTCAATCACAAGAAATTTTTTCTTACAGGGTCTATTTCTTATCTTCAAGAAAATGCCAGTACCTTCAGCATTAGGTACACATGATGTATCATTGATTGTTTGTTTGGTTTCATTGCTTTACATTGTACTCATGAGATAATTTTTAAAATGTTTGTGAGAACTTAGTTCAGTGTAAAACACTGAACCCTTTATTACAACATCACCAAAACCATACCAATACCTTTGCTAGTTCCTCAACTATTAAATGAGGCAGCGCTTTAAAATATCTAAAGCATCTAGAAAACCAAATTGGTCACCTCAGAAAAAGCAATAATTATTTTGTAAATTAAAATCCTTTTCCCCACTCCAGCCAACAACTTAATCTTCAGGCATAAATGTGGTGTGCGATGTGAGTACCCAAAGGAGGAATCGCACATCATTTTGCCTTAATGCCAGCAAAATATCTCCAGTTGACAGTTATTAATTTCTGGCCAAATTATCCTGGAATAGGGTCAAAGAGAACTAATGGTTTTATTTTTAAATCACAGGAAGTATTGTGTTTCAGTATTCAGAAATCAGTGCTCCATAAAGAGAGCTGCAGCAGAGATCAGGAGACCAGCATGCCCTCTCTAAAAAATATGAGATTATTAAGTGAATTAACCCTTCATCATTTCTCATGCACTTTCCTACAGACCGTATTAAAATTATCAAAGCTGTTCATTTATTCTTCATCTGCACTGAGTGCAATGTCTAAAGTTTTAATTTACTTAAAAATACAAATGTGTAGTTATGGATATGAATGACCAAGGGTTTTAAAAGTTTTTATTGTTTTCATTCATTTGTTTCATCAATTTGTTTTTGATTGTTTTAATCAATTTGTCTTTTATTTTGATTTGTTTTTTGGAATTTTAGCATAGTAAATGTATACACACACACACACACATATATAAGTAAATTTTTTTTATAAGTAAAGAAGACTTAAACAATATTAGTTATATAAAGTTTTTTTTCCTGCCTCAGTTCCAATTAGGTGGTCCATATAATATGGATTATATCATGACAAAATAGTTTTATTCCACTTATATGTAATGCCTTCACTGGCTCACAGGAATTTAAACAAATTCAGTTTTACAGTGACAGCCTCTGGTCTTCTCAGATCACCACTTATACTGTGGAATGTCTACTACACAAGGGTCCTGGAGAGGGTATGGTTAAGGCCCCAGGATTCAAGGTCTTCCACACCCAAGACAGACTTTCTGGATGGGATCAGGCCAACCTAGTCCTTGTGGCAGTGGCCTGCCTGAGGAAATAGAGCTGGGCTGGTGAGGAAGGAGGGGTGAGAAATGCTGGCATCCTGTTCCTCCAGAGACAAAACCGTACCCCCAGACTGGGAGCTGAGGAGAAAAAGAGCATCCATCTCCTCCAAGAGATAATGGGGGAAAGAGAAGCTTGCTGTGCTGAAGTCCACGGGGTCACAGGGTCAGACACCACTTAGCAACTAAACAACAATCTCCTTGGCCAAACCTGCCCAGGTTAAGGCACTCCGGGTAGATTTTCATAACACAGGTGTGGTGATGGAGCAGGTCATGTTTGAAATACGACTCTAGCTGTTCATACCAAGATTTAGAAGATTTTCTTAAATGCATGCTTCTCCATTTGCTGTATACCCTCGGAATAATTTACAATCTTTAAACGACTGTTTCTTATAATTTTCACCAGTTAAATTGTTGTTTAGTGTTCATTGATTTCTTTACCTTGCCATTCCTATTATGATGGGTTTTTTAAGTGTTAATGGAAATTTCCATCAGTGGAAACTTTTAGGGCAAAAAGCATTATAAGCTCAGAAACATCCCCTTAGGAGACTTCCAAATTCTTGGTTTATAACAAAGGATTTGAAGAGGGAGAGAGAGAGAAGGAGCCTAGAGGCAAAGGCCTAAGGATGCTAATGCCTTCAGGCAGGCACCAAAGGAACCTGAAGTCTTGAAGAGTTTGGATAACATTATCAGAACAGTAATGACTGAAGTTGCCCAGGGGTACAGCCTCTTCAGACCTATTTCTGAGGTAGACTTTCAAGGTTCACTAGGTAGTGAATAGCAGCCAATAAGAGTCTAGAAACCAAAGTAAAATAAAATCTGTTTTATTTATAAAATAATAACAACTCAGCTTCATGACATATAACCCATAGGCCTTGGTGCCTATCCTCCGTTTAGCCCTTCGGCTCAGTTTACTTCAGTCACTCAGTCGTGTCAGACTCTTTGTGACCCCACAGACTGCAGCACACCAGGCCTCACTGCCCATCACCAACTCCCGGACCTTGCTCAAACTCATGTCCATCGAGTCAGTGAAGCCATCCAACCATCTCATCCTCTGTCATCCCCTTCTGCTCCTGCCTTCAATCTTTCCCAGCATCAGGGTCTTTTCCAGTGAGTCAGTTCTTTGCATCAGGTGGTCAAAATATTGGAGTTTCAGCTTCAGCATCAGTCCTTCCAATGAATAGTCAGGACTGATTTCCTTTGAGATTGACTGGTTTGATCTCCTTGCAGTCAAAGAGACTCTCAAGAGTCTTCTTCAACACCACAGTTCAAAAGCATCAATTCTTCGACCCTCAGTGAGAATCCAACTCTCACATCCATACATGACTACTGGGAAAACCATAGCCTTGACTAGACGGACCTTTGTTGGCAAAGTAATATCTCTGCTTTTTAATATGCTGTCTAGATTGGTCATGGCTTTTCTTTTAAGGAGCAAGTATCTTTTAATTTCATGGCTGCAGTCACTATCTGCAGTGATTTTGGAGCCCCAAAAAATAAAGTCTAACACTGTTTCCACTGTTTCCCCATCCATTTTCCATGAAGTGATGGGACCAGATGCCATGATCTTCATTTTCTGAATGTTGAGCTTTAAGCCAACTTTTTCACTCTTCTCTTTCACTTTCATCAAGAGGCTCTTTAGTTCTTCTTTGATGGTGTCATCTGCATATCTGCGGTTATTGATATTTCTCCCAGCAATCTTGATTCCACCTTGTGCTTCATCCAGCCCAACGTTTTCCATGATGTACTCTGCATAAAAGTCAAATAAGCAGGGTGACAATATACAGCCTTGACATACTCCTTTTCCTATTTGGAACCAGTCTGTTGTTCCATGTCCAGTTCTAGCTGTGGCTTCCTGACCTGTTTCTCAAGAGACAGGTTAGGTGGTCTGGTCTCTTTCAGAATTTTCCACAGTTTATTGTGATACACACAGTCAAAGGCTTTGGCACAGTCAATAAAGCAGAAATAGATGTTTTTCTGGAACTCTCTTGCGTTTTCGATGATCCAGCGGATGTTGGCAATTTGATCTCTGGTTCCTGTGCCTTTTCTAAAACCAGCTTGAACATCTGGAAGTTCATGGTTCACATATTGCTGAAGCCTAGCTTGGAGAATTTTGAGCATTACTTTACTAGTGTGTGAGATGAATGCAGTTGTGTGGTAGCTTGAGCATTCTTTGGCATTGCCTCTCTTTGGGTTTGGAATGAAAACTGACCTTTTCCAGTCCCGTGGCCACTGCTGAGTTTTCCAAATTTGCTGGCATATTGAGTACAGCACAAAAACAAGAGTTAGTGACTAAACAACTCAACAGGGAGGGGGCACAGTTCTTGAGGGCTTAGCCTGCTGCATTCCACCTTTGCATGGCAAAGTATTAATAATAAAGCCACTCTTTCTCCTCCATAACTCTGTCTCAAAGTTTCTGTTCGGCACTGGTGCACAGAGAGTCAAGATTTTGGCAGCAGTATCAAATATCTAGTCAGTCAGTTTCTAAGCTTTCATGATTCAGTAATTTGGGAATTAAGCAGTACTCCCTTTGAAATGTTTTGTCCTACTTATATTATGATGGGATTTAGGAACTGTCTTAGTTTTCTAGGGCTGCCATAACAAAACACCAGACTGGTGGCTTTAAACAACAGAAATGTATTTTCTCAAAGCTCTGGAAGCTCGAAGTCCAAGACCAAGGTATCGGCAGGTTTATTTTCTGCTGAAGCCTCTTTCCTTGGCTTGTAGACAACCACCTTCTTGCTGTGTCCTCACTTGGCCTTTCCTTGATGTGCAAGAAAACCTAATCTCTTCCTTTTTTTTTTTTTTTTTTTTTCCTTCCTCTTTTTATAAGGACACTAGTCATTTTGGATTAGGGCCCTGCCCGTATGACCTCACTTAATTTTAAGTGCCTTTTTAAAGGCCTTATCTCAAAATACAGTCAACTTTGGGGGTTAGGGCTTCATCATATTATTTTGAGGGGACACAATTCAGTTCATAATAGGTATTATGTATATAAATGTTAGGAAAAATTGTGAATGACTTCAAAATAACTTTAAAAACAAAAGAAACTGGTGTTGGGCCTAGCTCAATTATTAAGTCATCTTTACCTTTAGTTATCTTTGACTAGCCTATTTAGAAAACTGATCATATGAAAAAGCATCTTGCCCACAGTCAATGCCAATGAATTCTCTTCATTGGCAAAGAGATTTCCAATACAGAATATAAACCTCTGTAAGTTAAACTCTTTTAAACCAGTTGTAACGTCTTACTGGTTCCCTTACTAGTTAATGAATTAAATAAAATTTTTGACACACATTCATTTTATATTTTTATGTGTCAACTACAAATTGGCACTTACCAAGAGCATTGCCAACAACTGAACAACAAAGGCATTTGCCATCTGCCTCACACAGTCACACAGGGAAGCCCCAGATTAATGGTACACACACCCATAAAATAGATACGCTACTTTTTCAGGAAAAAAAAAATTATATATATATATATATATGTAATTTAAGTTTATCTTCTAGCACTTAGAATCTTTGTGGTTCTAGACATTCAAAAGCCCATGTTTAAATATTAAGAATCAAAATTTAAAGTAGTTAAAGTATTTTAATTAACTGGAAAAAGTCCATAAGCTATTTCCTTTACGAATATCATAAACTTCTTAACTAGTCTTAAATAATGTCATATTATTTTTATTTTGAAGCCACAAAAATGTCTATGCCTTGGTCTTGGAATATTTTTTCTTGATTTCCTTAACCAACAATTCAGTGATCATAAGTATTCAAGCAACACAAAGGGTTTAATCAACACTTGCATAAATGCACCAGAAAACACTGTATAAGCAAAGATAACTTTAAGCAAATACATACTTTCTTATAAGCCACAATTTGTTTGAAAGTAGGTTAGTTCCAAAATATAGTGTAAAGGAGTTCTGACCTTGGGTGACTGCACTTGCCAACATCACTGACCAAGGTGAACCAGTACCCAAATATATCTTTTTTTTAATTGAAGGATAATTGCTTTACAGTATTGTGTTGGTTTCTGCCAAACAGCAGCACCAATATATCTTAACATAACAAATATGCTTGCCACGATTTTGATGTAGCAGGAACCTTTACAAGGGAAATCAGATGGACAAAGTGAATAACCTCATACATTAGATTATCCAAAGCCATCTTTAGTCTTTCCCAACAGTAAAAACAAATTAATTTGCTTTCTTACCTTTGCATTTATGAATGCTAATTTAATCATGTAAATTTAGACTTTCTGTAAGAGAATTTGAAACCACATTGTAAACATGACTTTCACATAAGCCTTGTTCCTTTTTTCCTGAATTAGAAAGGAAAATTTTTTAAATCCAATGCTTATATTAGACCCTAGGCAAAATCAGTAGAGCCCTGCCATCTCCTGTTAAGTTGATTTAGGACTCTGGGGAGCCATGTCACCATCTGGATGAAATGCATTTGGTCAGAAGAAGGCCTGGGAGAATGTCCTCAAAAAGACCCCAGCTGACTGAGCAGCCACCTGTTACCAACATGAGCGAGGGCACAATATATTGTATTCATCATAGTCCATCTGTTTCTAGTCTCCAAATATCCTCTCCTGTCATGGTAAGGTACCCCTGATAAGAGGAGAGGACTGATGCAGAGAGCGCAAGACTTCAAGTTCAGCTAAGCAGAAGACATCTACAAGTTACTCTTGATGAGAGACAGAAAAGGAGGCTGATCTGAAAGGTCAAAGGAGGCAGAAGCAGAATGGCAAGAACCCAGGAGCTTGTATAATTCAGAGAAACCATAAGCACTGCCTTGGAGAGCTGAGCTGGGGATTTAGATCCTGGGCAGAATGGGTTGTCTTAAAGGCCTGGTGAACACAAGTATTTCTGAAAGAGGTGGATTTTGGTCTCAAAACAGACAGATACATATCAATTAATTTAACCCCTGATTAAGGGAAAAATACAGAACATAAAACTCATTTGTAGCCTTAATGGCAAATAATAATTAATAATAGCCAATATTTACATGACAATAAGTACTTTGTGTAGATTAACTAATTCAATTCTCATCCCCACCTTGTGAGGTAGACACTATGATTATCCCCAATTTGAAGATGAGAAAAGTTCGGTGCCGAGGATGTTGGTGACTTGCCCCAAATCACATAAGTGGTAGAGCTGGACTTGAAATCCAGCCTCTGTTCTGTTCAGGACTGCTGTGGCCCCTTTCATTTTCTTTCATCTTCTAAGAAGCTTCAGTTGGCTGAGTTCTTCTCTTCTGACTTTCTTATTTTGTACTTCCCCTTCCCTATTCAACCCCTGCACTTTGACTTTCCCTTTCTCTAATATCAAGAATATCTGGTTGAATATTCATGGTGGAACCAGAGCAAATGACTGCAGTGACACAGAGCAAGACTTTTTCCTTCTCCTCTTAACTCACTGGCTTAAGTTGAAATGAGAAAGGACTCTTGTTTTTAGACTGAAGATGTTTGACCTTTGAGCACCTGAACTGCATGAAGGACATAAGGAGTGTGTGTGTGCATGCGTGCGTGTGTGCGTGTGTGTGTGTGCATGTAAGAAGCAGGGGTAGGATTTAGAAGATGGAGATGGGTGAAGAGCTAGAGGTTGAAAGAGGAGCTGGAAGGGTCTGTGTTGAGAAGCAGCTCCTCGAGACTTGTGATTTACACAGGCTGAGTGGAGCCCAAGTGATAAAATGTGGAACAGTTGGGGAAAGGGCAACAGACGGCCTGGGACATTCAGCACAGCCCCAGCGAGTGACTAGTGAGATGCTTCTCTGGGTGACTCACAGGCAGCAGACAGCAAAGAGACACAAGCAGATTAATGGCCTTGTTCTTTGGATCTCCTGAGAACTTTCCCAGAGATGCCTAGAAATCAACAAGGGAGATTTGGAATGAGAACAGGAAAAAGCTGTGGCCCCACAGTTGTGCAGGTGAGCACTGGCAAGCAGCAAGATGTAAGTGTTTATGTCAACATGACCTCACTGCTTGTGGAGACTGGGAGGCCTGGGGGTACATCCTAGCTGGCTGAATACTCAGGATTAGAGAAGAGTGAGAGTGAGGCAGTATAAACCAGCCCCTTCAATCATGTCACAAACAGCTACGGACTTGTTCTACTAATAAAGGGCAACCCAAACGCTGTGCTGAAATAGCTTAAAATCTAGCAAGGCCTTTTCTGTTGGAGTCTTATTTTTGTAATCATCTTTATAAATATTGAATTTTCACCATTTATTAAAGTGGTTGTCCTTTTTGTCATGGAATTCTGGCTCCCAATGTGCAAATCTTTGCCTACTTATCTCACTAGTACCAAGGCTTGGTACTTGAGCTTGTCCTTCAAGATGCAGTTCCATTCAAGCTCTAAGAAATCTAACCATGAGCTTTTAACTGTCTCGCTGAGCTTGTGCTTAGTCTGCCTAAAGTCAGATTCCAAGGACCAGGTGACATAAGGGGTAAAAAACAGAATAAGCACTTTTGATCTAAACTAATGTGACTGGACCATATGTAATAGCCCTCCTGTCCTTCTATTTCCTATTTTGTACATATCTGTTTTGGTCATCAGCTGTAGCAGGCAATCTTAGGGGGGAAATAGCCTTTAAAAATTTCTCAAAAGGATGAAGCATGAGCAGATGTCCAAGAGGAAGATAAAATAACATTGCAAGTAAAATGTAAAGATTTATTGATGCACTTTAGCAAGCTGTAATAGAAAATGTTGAGGACCTTAGAGTATAACACTAAAAGAGAAAAGGTAAAAAGTCTTGTTTTTATCCCATCGTGTTCAATAAATCACCTAGTTCCAATTGCTTTCAACAAAGTCATTCACTTACTATGAGTTGCCATTGGTTAGTAGGTCCAATTTATCATATGCAAAATACTTTCTCTTAAATATATTATTACACATAGATATACATATGTAAGGAAGCATTTAGTCCTTAATTTAAAGCATATGGACTTCCCTGGTGGCTCAGATGGTAAAGAATCTGCCTGCAATGCAGAAGACTATTAAAATAAAAGTGTTACTTTTTTATTATGATATAATTACATTTATGCATTTTAAAAAATCTTTATTTTGGAGCTGTAATAGAATACTACACCAACAAGTCAATCAGATTCCATGGGTGAAGGAATAATACTGAAACATAGTCCACGTTCTTCTATTTTAAAAAATAAAGGATGTGGCTGGTGTTAGAAAGATAAACAGTTTCTGTGTATCTTACACATTAGTAAGATAGAGAGATAACATTATTTACTTGCTGCTGCTGCTGCTAAGTCGCTTCAGTGGTGTCCGACTCTGTGCAACCCCATAGACGGCAGCCCGCTATGCTCCCCCGTCCCTGGGATTCTCCAGGCAAGAACACTGGAGTGGGTTGCCATGTCCTTCTCCAATGCAGGAAAGTGAAAAGTGAAAGTGAAGTCACTTAGTCGTGTCCAACTCTTGGCGACCCCATGGACTGCAGCCCACCAGGCTCCTCTGTCCATGGGATTTTCCAGGCTATTTACTTGCTAATAGGAATTAAATGAGCGAGTATGACTAAGTGCACTGAGCACCTTCCAAGACACTGTGGGGTTACTATCAGCAGGCAGTGCTTACGCTATCCTTAGTGAGACAAGAACCATGCAAGCAACCAAGTGAAGTGCAAGCAGCACTTTGTTACCATGAGATACCACCTCACACCCATTAGGAGGAACATCATTGAAGAAAAACAAACAGAAAACAAATGTTGGTGAGGGTGTGGAGAAATTAAACCTTATAAAAGACACTTATCCACTATTGGTAGGATTGTAAAATGATGCAACCACTACAGAAAAAAAAAAAAGTATGGAGGCTCCTCAAAAATTAAAAGTAGAACAAGCAGGTGATCCAGCAATCCCACTTCTGGGTATTTATCCAGAAGAAGATAAAGCAGAATCTCAAAGAGATATTTGCACACTCATGTTCAATGCAGCATTACTCACAACAGCCAAGATGTGGAAGCAACCTAAATGTCCACCAAAGGATGAATGGATAAAGAAAATGTGGTAAACAATGTATACTACTCACCTTTATAAGAGAAGGAAATCCTATCATATGCTACAAGATGAATGAACTTTGAGGACAGTAAGCTAAGTGAAATAAGTCAACCACGGAAAGAAAACTACTCCACGATTCTACTCATATGAGGTATCTAAAGCAATCAAACTGACAGAAACCGAAGGGAGAATGGTGGTTGCCAGGGACTGGGGTGGAGGGCAGAGGGGAGCTGTTGTTCAATGGGTATAGAGATTCAATTATGCAAGACAAAAAAATGCTAGAGATCTTTGTACAACAATGTGCAATACTATAATGTACAGTTAAAATTGTTCAGAGAGCACATTTATATTATGCTTTTTAGCACACTAAAAAAAAAAAAATCAGTGCTTTGGTAGCATAAAGGAAGGAGTAATTTACTCTGATTCAAAGAATCACAGCTTCAGAGTGGGGGCAGCATTTGACCTAATTTGGGGAGAGTGAGTGAAATTTTGATGTACAAGTAGGTATGGAAAAGCATTAACAAAGACCCAGATTAGTGAGAGTTATTTGAAAAGATGATCAGCATCAATACTTAACAGGGAAATGCCAGTCAAAAATCAATAATGATATATCATCACTTCACTCCTGTCATCACTCACTCCTGAAAATTGCCATTTTCAAAAAAAACAAGAGAGAACAAATGTTGGCAAGGATGTGAAGAAAGGGAAACTTTTATGAACACTGTGGGTGGAAATGTTATTCAGTAGAGCCATTATGGAAAACAGTATGGTGGTTCCTCAAAAAATTAAAAATTCAACTACCATATGATCTAGCAATCCCACTCCCGAGTATATATCTGGAGGGAACGGAAATCCAACTCAAAGAGTTATCTGTACCCACCATGTTCATTTCAGCTTCATTCACAATAGCTAAGATAGAGAAACAACCTAAATGTTCTCCCAGGGGTGAATGAATTAAAAAATGTGGCATATACCTATTACATACAACAACAATATCTGTTAATATAATCATATTTAATTGTATATATTTATTTATTTATACCTCCATAAAAACAAATGAAGTCTTGCCATTTGTGACAACACAGATCAAACTGGAGGGTATCATGCTAAGTGAAATAAGCCAAAGACAAATTTTCTATGTTATCAATTATATGTGTCTTCCCAGGTGCCTCAGTGGTAAAGAATCCACCTGCCAATGCAGGGGACACAGGAGACATCGGTTTGATCCCTGGATCAGGAAGATCCCCTGGAGAAGGAAATGGCAACCCACTCCAGTATTCTTGGCTGGAAAACCCCATGGACAGAGGAGTGTGACGGGCTACAGTCTATGGAGTCACAGAATTGGACACGACTGAGACTCAACATACACACACATAAATTATATGCAGAATCTAAAATAACTAAGGCCAATTTCAGAGAGAGAATAGAATGGTTGTTGCTAGGTAGCTAGGGGAAAGGGGAATGGGGTGATATGGGTCAAAGAGTACAAATTTCCATTTTAAGAAGGATAAGTTCTAAGAATCTAATGTACTGAATGATGACTATAGTTAACAATACAGTTTTATATACTGAAAATTTCTGAGAGCAGATCTTGGCATTCTCACTACACACACACAAGAGAAGAGTTAACTCTGTGAGGTGAGAGAGGTGTCCATTGTCTTGATCTTGATAATCTTTCCACAATGAATATATGTGTGTATCAAACAACCACATTTACTATTTAAACATATATGATTATATTTGTCAAAAATCATTTAATAAAATATATTTTTAAAAATCAGTTAAAAATTAGAAATCTTGCTGAACTAGTTCAGGATCTGACACACAAGCAAGGAGAAAAGAATGCATCTGGCCTGTATGTTGTGGGGCATTACTGAGATACTCTGGTAAACCCAGAGCCCTCAGTATTGTAAGCTCACTTAAAGAGTTGTTCGGTTGCTAAGTCGTGTCCAACTCTTTGCAATCCCATGAATGCAGCATGCCAGGCCTTCCCTGTCCTTCAGTATCTCCTGAAGCTTGCTCAAATACATGTCCATTGAACTGGTGATACCATCCAACCATCTCATCCTCTGCCATCCCATTCTCCTCTTGCCCTCAATCTTTCCCAGCATCAGGGTCTTTTCCAATGAGTTGGTTCTTCGCACCAAGCGGCCAAAGAATTGGAGCTTCAGCTTCAGCATCAGTCCTTCCAATGAATATTCAGGACTGATTTCCTTTAGAATGGACTGGTTTGATCTCCTTGCTGTCCAAGGGACTCTCAAGAGTCTTCTCCAGCACCACAATTTGAAAGCATCAGTTTTTCATTGCTCAGTCTTCTTTATGGTCCAACTCTCACATCCATACATGACTACTGGAAAAACCATAGCTTGATTATACGAACTTTTGTCAGCAAAGTGATGTCTCTGCTTTTTAATAAGCTGTCTAGGTTTTTCATAGCTTTTCTTCCAAGGAACAAGCATCTTTTAATTTCATGGCCGCAGTCACCATCTGCAGTGATTTTGGAGCCCAAGATTGGTCTGGAAAAAATACAACCACCAGCACTGGGAAATAGTGGTGGGACTTGTTTAATTCTTAGTGAGTGCTAAGTAGGTGAACAATCAAAAAAGTTCTTTTGAGAAACCAAAACAACAGACGTGTGTAGGTATGTGGTATCTAGAACCCCCAAGCCAAGAAATTAACATAAAATGGGTTTCAGGCTTTTGATATTTCCTGGGTTCCTGGATGAATCAAGTACATTTCAGGTACTGTCCCACAATCTGCACCACAGATTCTCTCATTCTCTCTCTCTCAAAGTGGACATTAAATATTTATAAAAATTTACCATTCGGCCACAAGGCAAGTCTCAACACAATACAAACATTGGATATCTTTATTGACAAGGTAAAAATTTATTGCATTTAACTAAAATGCAATAAAAATAGAAATGAATAACAAAAATGCAGTTCCAGCCTCTGGATTTCAGTCTTATTCTTCCAGTAGCCTCAAGACTTCTCTTACTATACAGCACTCCTTTCGAAGACAATGGGCTGCTTTTCTGGGCGCCTGATGTCCTCTGCTAGCAATCAGAAGTTGTTTTGTGGAGTTTGCTCAGCGTTCAAATATTCTTTCTATGAATTTGGAGGGGAGAAAGTGGTCTCCCCATCCTATTCCTCTGCCATCTTAGCTCCTCCAAAAATGCAGTTCCAAAAGACTCGTGTATTTGAAATATTTGAAACAGGCTTCTATATTCATGGATCAAAAATAATTCATAAATGATACTAGAAAATATTTAGAAGAGAAAATAATGAATCATTACTTAACATTTATGAATTTAGCTCTAGGGAGTATTTATAAGTCACAATATTAAAAATGTATAATAAAAGAGAAAAAAGATTTAAATTAGGGGGTAGTACATAAATAGTTCTACAATATTTTGGACTTGCTAAGTTTTAGGTAAGTGTGCAGTGTCTAAGTAGAGATGCCAAATAGAAAATTAAGTATAGAAGTCTAGAGCTTAAGGAAAGATTCAAGTCTCAGGAGATAAATGTGCAATCTTCTCCATATAGATGCTGTTTAAAGTCAAGGCAATGGGTGTGATTACCCTGAGGAAGAATCTATATAAAAAGATAGGCAAGGACAGAGCCTTGGAGCACTTCAATATTTAGAAGAAAAGATGACAGACCATCAAAGGAGACTGAAAAACAGACAATGAAGGAGAAAGAAAACCAGGAAAGTATATGGAAAAGGAAGGTGAGAGAAAGTGTTCCAAGACAAGGAACTGATCAACTGAGTCAAATGCTCTTAACAGAGAACATGAGAGAGACGCAGAGAATTAAACATTGAATTTGGTAAGATGGAAGTTGCTATTTCAAAGGACTGCAAGGAAGGGAAAGCCTGAAAAAGTGGAAATTCACCACTCAGGTAAGGGAGTTAGCTTTGCTTAAAAGTAGGGCTTTGTGACGATCTAGAAAGGTGGGTGTGTGGAGGGGAGGGAGGCTGAACAGGGAGCAGATGTACGCACAATCATGGCTGATTTGCATTGTTGTTCAGCAACAGCCAACACAACATTGCAAAGCAATTTTCCTCCAATTAAAAAATAAACTTTAAAAAAAGCATATAGGGCTCTATCCCTACCTGTGACTGGCAAAAGACAAAGACAGGTAAATATATAGGCAAAGTTGTAATTGAAAAAGAGTTGTTTAAATAGAAGATAGAAATGGAAGCTAAGTTGAAGAGAGCACGTCGTGAGAGACATTTAGAAGGGAAATGGTATATTCGGAACTGCATGTCATGTTGGCTCTGCCTGAAACAAGACTGGAGACAGAGCAGTAGTCCAACAAGAGATGGCAATGACTTCAAGTATCAAATAGTCAGGATTCCAACAGGAAGTGGATGTCATGCTCATATTAAGATAATTCTGCCTGCTAAGTGGCTTCAGTTGTGCTGACTCTTTGTGACCCCATGGACTAGAGCCCTCTAGGCACTTCTGTCCATGGGATTCTCCAGGCAAGAATAATGGAGTGGGTTGACATTTCCTCTTCTGGAGGATCTTCCCAGCCCAGGGATCGAAATCTTGTCTCATATGTCTCCTGCATTGTCAGACGGGTTCTTTACCACTAGCGCCAAAATGCTAGGAGGGTTTATTTAAAAAGAAATTCATCTTTACCATCTGAGTGGGGGTAAAAGAAATCTGAAACTAGAGGCAGTGAAGTTAAAATCAACCTTCCCATCAGACTCAAAGAAGATGAGAAGGATGGAGTACCAAAATCTAAAAAAAGAGTTGGGAAAAGCAGATTGCCTTGGAAGATCCACTTACAACAGGAGAGATAGGGAAATATTATTTGACTTCTTGCATGTGTAGATTACATCAGTTACACATAAAATCAAAATTTAATTAAAAGAAGTTTTGTTGACAGCTTATATGTGCTGGGGACTGCATTAAGTTAACATCATTTAAATGTCTCAACAACTGTGTGATGTAGATACACTGTGAGGCAACCAAGGGAATAAATACCATGAGGCCAGCTTCTTCCCCCAGAATTTCTGTCAGTGTTCCCATTGGCCACAACCAACAGAGGACAAGGCATCACGCTGATAGAAAGGGAGAGTTGTAGCAGAACCCGGGCACAACTAAGACCTAGGTCCACCATGGAGATGGATGCAAACTACATTCCAAATTTGGTTCAGCAGCCTTCATAATTAACAGGCTTCCCATCTAGGTTGCTTGCAGATAGAGGTGGGACTGTTGAGGCCAATGCAAATATCTGCTCCTCTCAGCATTTCATATCCTCCACTCAAAATTAATAAGACAGTGTTCTAGAGTTATTAAAAATGGAAACTTTATGAACTGTTGGTTATTTCTTAATGAAAATTCATAATAGCTTGCACAGTTTTATGACTCTAATGTTACAAATGCTAAGCAGTAGCTGTGATATCAGCAAAGGCAAGGACCAGAGGAAATTTTACTTAGTTGTCAATATTTTACAAAGCAGAAGATGTGGCAACACCAGGGCAAGGTTCCATGTGGCAACCATCAGCTGGAGCTAAGTAGCTGCTCCTCCCTTTAACGGGCGATGAGGATCCCAGTTTGTTCCATCCCAGGACACAGCTCTCCATGAGGTTAGCTGCTTCATTCATGCAAGTAATCAATACTTGGTCCGTCTTATAACCCACATGCAGATCATCTCAGAGGGCATGGAACCTAGAGCAGGGCCGAGTCATCCCTTGGGTTTCCAAACCCTCTACTGCCAGAGATAATTGATGGAACTAACCAGGAGCTTAGCAGTTAGACTTCAACTGGGGGAGAAACAAATATCAAAAACGTAACCCAAAATACGGAACTCTCTTTATTTCACTTTTTTACTTCATTTTTTGAATCTTTCTCTGCTCCCCCAAAACTGTTTTCTAAGAATAGTTACTGTTAAGTACCAAACTCCTGGATTAGGATTTTGCAACCCTTGCTGTTGCTGTTTACAGCGGTAGCGTTTTCTTTTTCTCCTTTAATTATTTCCATTTCACCAAGATCCCTTAACCTTAATGAGACTTTCATGATCCAGACACTTCTTACTACTCCAGCTGTGTCTCTTTTTGTTTTTCCATAGTTCCACTGTCACGTCAATCTCTTCCACGACCCGAGAGTCTCCAGGAGTACTAAACTCATAGAGTTAATGGCATGTAAATCAGAAGTCTTCCCTTGTCACTGTCCTACTAATATTCAGTTTAGCTCAGAGGCACTCCCAATGCTTCCACACCCACAAATTTGGGTTAGGTGCCCTGCCTTTCTATGCTCAAAAATAGCCTATACAGTATAGCCCCTACCTGTATTATTGGCATTTGTTTATTTTTCTCTCTTCTCCATTAGACAGCCAGACTCTTACAAGCCTGCTAAGCCACACAGCGACTGAACTAAACAATCCCTAAAGTTTAACCTGAACTGCCAATTCAGTCAACTGCATCTTCAATGTTATACTAGGTGTTAATAACACAATCTAGACCCCAGGAGTGATTTCTATATCTTATTTCCTTTTCATCCCTGGCACTTCCCATCACATCCTCAAAGTGATTTTTCTAATTATTATTTTAATTTTTTTATTCCAGTAGTCAATATCCTCTATGTAGGCTCAGAGAATACATTTTTAAAAAATCATAACAAATGATAGAAACCCTTATCACAAATGATACTATTATAGGAAATGTAGCTCAAAATGTGACACTCATTTCCTCAAGTTTGTTCTAGCACATGGCTATGGACTGCTCACTCAATGGAGCCCAAGTTCAAGTCCCTTAAAAACACTGGGGCTTCAACAACTACTTGCCAGTCTTCCCTCCTCATTTTTTCTTCTACCTCACTTTGCCTCTCCCCAACACACACACAAATCCACAAGCAATATTTCCTACACAAACCTGTTTGGCTTTCAATTACAAGAGATGTCAGCTTAATGGATTAGGGAAGACACTGTTCCTATTCTATTCAAGGAACACAGTCAATAGGAAATAAATCTTCATCCATCAATACACTAGAGATCAGAGGGCTTCTTAGGGCACTCTGTCATTCACCTAGAAATACCTTGGGTTTCAGTAAAACAACTCAGTGGTGCCCTCTATTCAGATGAGTGACACACACACCTCCTTACCAAAAAAGATATGTGCAGATAACCACTGAAAGGACTGTAAGGAGCTTAAGTTTAATTTCACCACAATTGACCACATTTAGCACAAAACAGAAGGACTCTCAAACAGACTAGCTCTTTAGAATTTAAAGTCATACTAGGATCTGAACACCAAAAGTATATGAGCTCCCTGATCAGTATGCCCTGGTGTACAGAGATCAGAAGAATCTTCAGATAATCCAAGAATTAAATGTCAAGCCCTCAAATCACTGAATGAACAATAATCAGAGTAATTTAATCAGATCACCTGCCTTTTGAAGGCTTAGTTCCTTGAGTGGCCTGCTAGTATTCTATGTCTTATCTTTCTAAAGGCCATTTTTATCATCGGCTGTTTAAACAACCGCAGTGACTCTTTAATATAATAGAAGTTTTTGGGCATAGCATCCAATATCTTGCACAATCCAGTGCCAATCCATATAATATTCTAACCCCCCGTGTGGTCTCTTTGTCCCTTTAACAAGTTACCACAATTTGCTACATGTGGTTTCCACACAGTTTTGCCAACAAGTTCCACCCAGGAATCATATGTCTGAGAACTCTCCTCCTAGCCATTAGCACTCAACTCTTCCCCTCTCGTTTGACTTCCACATGCTCTTAATATCACAGAAAGTCATGGCTAAGAGCACCTTGACCTTCTTCTGGGGTGTCCAGTGGCATCTTTAGCTTTTGTCTAAAAGCATTGGTACACCTCTCATGTCCATTTTTACATAAAATTATACATGAGAACCTATTCTTTTTTTAATTTTTAAAGAAATATCTGACTGAATCAGGTCTTAGCTGTGGCATGCGGGATCTTCAGTTGTGGCATGCGAAATCAGCTCTGGCATGTGCAATCTAGGTCCCTAACCAGGAATTGCCCCCAGGCCCCTTGGATCTTGGGTTCTTAGCCACTGGACCTCCAGGGAAGTCCTGGGAGACTGCTACTCTAAACACACATAGGACTGGAGTCCCTTTGGTCAAAGGCAGGGAACAAGGCTTGAGGCAACCCTACATGCTCATAGAATATATTTGGAAAATATTTGGAAAATACCTGATCCAGTCCAATCTCTTCATTTTATAAACGAGGAAAGAAGTAAGGTTCACAGATATTAAGAACTTGCCAAAGCCACATATCTAATTCAGGCAGAGAAACAGCTTTCTAGTCATGTGTTCTAGCTCAGATTTGAGTACCTCCACAATATTGAAATTCAGGGTCAGATGCTAACATTGCATCTCACTGTGGATGGATGATTCCACATACTAAACCATGAGTTGAAAAGGCAGGCAGCCTCTGATTATGCCATCCCTTCCTTGCAAGCCTTCATTATGCAACAAATATGTATTGAGTGCTTTCTATGTGTTAAGAACTGTTCAACAAACTAGGGATTTAGAGGTGGATAACACAGCATGATCCTTGACTTCATGGAACATGAGATCTGAGAGCAAACACAGGAAGTTAGAGAGCAAGGAATGGGCGGACTATACTGGGTTTGAAGAACATGGTAAGAATTTTGGATTTTTACCTTAAATGCAGTAACAAGCTTTTAAAAAGTTTTAAGCAAGAGGGTAACACTTATTCACCCAGTTAGTAAATTTAATCTTCATCTACTACATGCCAAACACTGCTGTGGAATAGGAGGTACAGGCATACACAACCACACAGTTCTTGGCCCTCATGGAAATACCCCGTGGAAGGCACAGTCACCCACTCAGTAAATTAGCGAAGCACAGAGATGTGTGGATGGCAGTGGCTGCCTTGGAGACAAGACAGGGAAAGGACAGGGCGTGCCAGTGTGGGCTGCCCTCTTTAGCTGGGAGGTATAATGGTGAGCTTCACGTGTCAGCTTAACTGGGAATGTGCTGCCCAGACACTGGGTCAAACGCTATTCTCAGTATGTCTGTTTCTGGATGGGATCAGCACTTGACTCTGTAGACTGAATTAGGCAGATTGCCCTTCCTGATATAGACAGACATCAATCAATAGGTTGAAGATCTGAATAGAAAAATAAAGACTGAGTAAGAGGGAACTTCACCTTCCTAAAGTTCAAAGTTGAACTTGAACCTAAGTTAAAGCAACTTAAAGTTGTTTTAACTGGAACACAGATCTGCTCCTGCCTTTGAGTTGGAACATAGACCACCACTTGGTTCTCAGGTCTTCTGGCTCAGACTGGAACAACGCAACCAGCTCTCTTGGTCTCCAGCTTGCCTAATGCAGGTCCTGGGATTTCTCAACCTCCATAATCGTATCAGCCAATTCCTTATAATAACTATTTCTCTCCCTCTGTCTCTTATGGTATACACACACACATGTGTATATACACACAGGATATACAGGATATATATATACATACATATATATACACATATACATACCTACATATATATATATATACACATACACATATATATATATCCTAAGGGTTCTGTTTCTCTGGAGAATCTTGACTAATACAAGCAGAATAGAAAGACATCACTGGGACATGATAGCTAAAGCAAAGACTTGAAAGAAAGGAGGAAACAAGACATGAGTGTCTGTGGTGGAATCTCAGAATGAGCTGCCAGTCAGGTAAGGAGAAATGCTGGAAATTGTAATGGCCCAGAAGCCTACTGAAGAGAGTGTTTCAGGGGGTAAGGAATAATCAGTTATGCCACATGCTGGCTCAGTTAATATGAGGGCTAAGAATTGATTGCTGGATTTTGCAGTGTGGGGGTCATTGTCAAACTTTGATAAAAATAGTCTCAGTAAAGTAATGGTGGGTCTTGGCCTGAATGGAAGGCATTCAGAGAGAATGGGAGAATTGGAGGAAATGAGCATAAATGAGCATAAATCTACTGAGAGGAAGTTTTCTATAAATGAGAACAAGAAATGGATAATAGAAAGAGGGAGATTGGGGTAGATATTCTCAAAAAAATGACCCAATAGGGAGGGTAAAGTGTGATGCTAGAGAGAGCAGGGAGAAAATCTGGAGTGTTTCATTTAGTAACTGAAAGGAGATGTCATCTCACCCACAGGCGGAGGGCTGGCTTTAGATAGGATATAAAGAGTTCACCTCCAAAAATAGGAGGTAAAAGAGGTTGAAGTGAAACAGATACTGATTGTGGACAGAAGTACTAGTGGGAGCCTGTGGATATAATCAAAGTTAGGTTTTAAAAGTTAATTCTGGGGACTTCCCTGGTGGTCCAGTGCTTAAGACAGGTTCTATCCCTAGTCGGGGAACTAAGATTCCACATGCCAGAACGACCAAAACTTTTAAAAAGTTAATTCTGACTGCTCTAGGGCAATCAGATGAGTATGAAGGCAGATAGCCCAGAAAGAAAGCTGGTATAACGGTACAAAAGATTTTGGTGGTAGGGACTAAGGTGGTGACAGTGCCAATGAATTTTATATTATAATTAAACAAGCATATATGCTACCTCATTCCTATCATCATCCATAATCCTTCCACACAAGCATTTATGTATATATTTATTTTGCAAATAAACTCAAACTTCTAAATTATATCCAAGAATGAATACAGACAGAAAATTTTAAATTCCTATCATAAATACAGCTGAAAATAACTTTCCCATTCATTTTGATGTTCTATTGGATGTTTATCAATCTTTAATCTTATTTCAACATATTCTGTAATCAGAAAAAAACATGCAAATAGTAGATGACAATATTTTTGACTAATCTTGTTTCCCCATACTTTCACCAATTTCCACAATAATAGATATGTGACAGAAAAAGTTCTCTTATTTTTTTTAAGAGGTGCAACTATATGTTATTAAAATTAAGAGCTAGCTGATGGGAAGGGAGGTGTGGATTTGTTCACAAACTTTAAAGAATTATTAGTCAAGGGAAAAAAAATTCCATAGAATTGAGACTGAAAAAATACACCTCACATTTTTATCTTCTACTTATTCTTGATCATTTTATCCCCACTACAATATGCATTTATCCTTTTTGTCTCTTTTAAAGCTTCAACAAGAAATGTATTTGTAACCACTTTTGCTTTTTATTTAGTCACCTGATGTGAAACCATCTAACATGCACAACCCCACACTTCCCAGTGAGATTTGAAACATGCCTAGACTCTCTGGTAGAAAATAGGTAATTCCCAGTCAGGGAAAATGTTATGCTGTAAATAGCTGCCTCTTGCATTAATCCACAGCCTTTACTATTTGCTCCATTTTCTTTCATAAGATTAACATTTAAAAGCCTCTTTGTCACAGACTGAAATTGAATTGTGAAATGTTCTCCTGAATAAATAATTTCTTCCTGAATGTTAATTACATAGGCAACTATCCTGAAGTGTAATTTTACATAAATACTGTGCTAGAAGTTCTAGAGATATGAACAATTGCACAAATGCCTCCTTGAAGGAAAAAAAAAGTTTCTGAGGTTGAAATGAAAGTATCTGACATGCTGGATAAATATGGAACATTTGATGTATTGAATATTAATCTGTATGTTTATAGAACTCATTTCACAGCTTTAGGGTAACTATATCAGTTAAATATTCATAAAGACAAAATATGCATACTTTATTTTCCTTATATATTCATAGCAATGACAAAAATAAGTAGATTGATACCTAAAGATCTAAGCCAAAAGTTATAAATGAGATAGCCTCAAATTACAAGTAATCTGAAAATAAAATTTACCCAATTTTTCCTCCAGGTATAGTACTTTGTGAGTTTCCCAGGTGCTCAGTGTAAACAATCTGCCTGCCAATGCAGGAGACATGGGTTCAATCCCTGGGTTGGGAAGATCCCTTGGAGAAGGAAATGTCAACTCTAGTAGTTTTGCCTGGGAAATCCCTGGGACAGAGGAGCCAGGTGGACTACAGTCCATGGAGTCCCAAAAGAGTCAGACATGACTTAGCAACTAAATGAAACAAAGTACTTTATACGAAATTATCAGCCTCTTATTTGATAATAATATGATGATATGCTGATGATGGTGATGAACTGGTTTTCAGAAAGCAGCCTTGTTAACTATTATAGCCTATAGACTCTTAGTCAAGGAGTCTTATTCCAAGAAGGGTCACAATCATATTGGATCCAGACTCATTTGCTCACTGAAGGTAGTAACTAGTGAAGCAGGTACTATTTATTGAGCACTGTCTCTGTGCAGGCACTGTGCTAAAGGCGTACCTCTACCATCCCTTTAACCTCACTGTGATTCTATGACACCATGACAACCACATGGGGAAACCAAGCTGGGGAATTTTTTCACTTGCCAAATTCATACAGCAACACAAAAGGTAGATCCAAAATCCAAATCCAGGTCTTTCTTACCTCCAGAGCCCACATTATTAAGTAGATGGTAGAAGATTAAGTAGATGATAACATAGAAAGAGGCACCTTAGAATTAGCCCAGAGTTGAAAATCTACCAGTATTTTAAATCACTACCTTAACTTCCCTACCTTTTTTCTTCTTTAACAAATATTTATCCTGAGTTGACATTGGACCTGGATTAAGTGTAGTAGCCAAATAATCTGCCTGAATTAGAAGAAGGAATCAATCGATTAGATTATTTGCTGTTAATTTTTTTTAATTGAGATTTTAAATTTTAGTTTATAAATCCTTCTTAGTATAATCTGCAGACCAAAAACATCCCAGTCAACTGGGACATTGTTAGAAATGCAGAAATTCCCTCCCTACCCTGCCAACCAAAGTACCTCGTTTGAGCAGCACTGCTATCCAAGTTCACACAGACCCAACACTAATCTCCTTTAAATTTTTTTTTTAAATGCAATGAAGTTTCAGAAGTGTCATTTGCAAGTTGACACTGTAAACTTCTAGCACTTGATGATGATGAGAAAAGTAGGTCAGCAGATGCACCGGGTAAGTTTTTGGGAAGTGTTTTCATTGGGTTTTGAAATTCCCCCAAATTTTCCTATAAAACTAACCCAGAAAAGCTTCTATTTAGAGATTTGTCGGCAGACGGCTTTTACTACTGAATTTCAGTGGGAGGATTCTGTTTTCAGAAAGTATTTCAGTCACTGATTTTAAAAAATAATGAATAGCTGACTTTCATATTATATTAAGGCTTGTTTATATTTCTATTCTGTAGCACACTGTCATGAATCACAAAATACCACATTAATATCTCCAATATTTTTATGACATGTTTAAGAGAACAAACTGCTATTCTGAATTTATAAACTATTCAATGACTTGTCCACTTGACTGCATAATAAGTAAACATCACTATTATTGCTAGTTTAACTTAACATTTTTTACTTAAACTCCCAAAGAATTCACACCAACACTCGTTTTCACAGTTCCCAAATTTGTTTGGTATTAAGACAGCAACAGAACATTTGCAGAGTACATTATAATCAGCTGTTACTGAAATTTTCTCAAAACCCTACATGTTGAAAAGGCACAGGTTAAAATTGTCTTTACCTGTGCATGGAGTCAGTAGTCCACATAGTTTTAGGATTTGGGGAGAGATTTTCTCCCTTTATCAGATAGAATTCAGGTGCAGAAAATACAATCCATTTTAGTTAACTGAAGCAGTATGGACATTTTTGCAGGATATTAAATGACTTAGTCTTTAGCAGGGCTGCAGAGACTGAATCTAGGCTGGGATTCACAGAATGATTCCCAAAGTCATGTCACAGAACTTGGGCACTAAGGAAGGTTCTGGTACTGACAAACTCAAAGAACTGTATAGTGAAGAAAGTGTCTTTTGAATCAATAAGCCATTGCAATAGCTACTAACACCAGAATCACACCACTTCTGCCATGATTCACACTAACCAGTCTTCAATAGAGTCCATTAATGTCCCATAAAGCCATTGTCCAATGGATCAAGAAAACATAAATTAAAATTGAATATTATTCAGCCTTTAAAAAAAAAAAGGAAATCCTGTCACTTGCTACAACAAGTAAACCTGGAGGGCATATGCTAAGTGAAATAAACCAGACAGAAAGACAAATATTGCAGAGTAACAGTTATACACAGATTCTTAAAATAAAGTCAAAGTTAACAGACAAGGAGTGTAAAAGTAGGGTTGTAAAAGTAGAGTGTAAAAGTAGGTTGCCAGGGTTTGTGGGGTGAAGGAAATAGGGAGAGGTTGGTAGAAGGTACAAACCTGAATAAGGTCTGAAAATATGATATATAACACAGTGACAATAGTTGATAACATTGTGTTCTATAATTGAAATTTGCTAAGAGTGTAAAATTTAAGTGTTCTCACCAAAAATATATGAGGTATATATATATAAAATACCTCAGATACCTTTATATATATTTATATATATATATATATATATAAAGGTAAATATATGAGGTGATAGATGTGCTAATTAACTCAGTGGAGGAATCCTTTTACAATGTGAAGTGTATCAAATCATCATGTTACACATTTTAAATATTTTACAATTTTGTCAGTTATACCTCAGTAAAGATGAAAAAATAAGCCATCTGTCTCATAATGGATTACATGTTAAGATCAGTATATTCCATGAAAGTCCACCCACTGTCTTAATTTTTTACGTAAAATTAGTCAGATTCAATGTTCCATGGAATACTACAACAGGCATTCAGAAAGTCTGAAGATTACAGTGCTTGCAGAAAGATGGCCACAGGGAAGGCAAAACAAAATCCAGCATAAGTAACTATTCCAGTGAGAACAAGTTCCCTCCCCTTCTAAAACAGAAAGAAGGTGAACTCTTACAGTCCATGGAATTCTCCAGGCCAGAATACTAGAGTGGGTAGCCTTTCCGTTCTCCAGGGGATCTTCTCAACCCAGGGATCGCACCCAGGTCTCTCACATTGCAAGCAGATTGATTACCAGCTGAGCCCCAAGGGAAGCCCAGGAATACTAGAGTGGGTAGCCTGTCCCTTCTCCAGGGGATCTTCCTGACTGAAGAATGGAACCAGGGTCTCCTGCATTGCAAGCAGATTACATCACAGCTCAGCTGTCAGGGAAGCCCCAAATCAGAAAGGGTCTGGTCTAACTGACCTGACACTAGGTGGCTACCAGGTTCCTTTTAAATATGGTATAGATTGAACACAGTACTGTGGGCATCATCAGATCAGACAGTGAAGGGAATTCTATCTTGGAGTCCATACACTACTTCCATCCTTGCCATCATACTCCCTTGTTCATTAGCTCACTATTCAAGCACTGGGGTAGCTGGTAACTTAATGAAATCTATGAGAAACATTATCTTGTCCATATGGTTATCAAAAAAATTTTTTACAGAGGGGGCACTAATGTGAATATTCACATGAGATATAAATATTATATTCTGTGCCCATTCTTAGAGGTCTATCCACATGTGTTTCATCAAACCTACTTATCACCAATCCTCCAAATAGGATCTTTCTAAATCCCTGAATATCCAGTCACACCATTAGCCTCTCTCTATGAATTGGTATAGATCCATGATTCTGACCATCTCTCCTTCCACCCAAAGTGGAAAATCGATCATATCATTCGAATTTCTGCCCACTAAAAGGACTTTTTCCTCTTTGTCCGGCAGGTTCACATCCCCTGTGGGGCCACACTGCTGCAGCAGGTCATGCGTGCAATGCAGACCAGAACTGCACTATTCCTTCCTCAGTTAACTAGTTACAGAACTCTCCCTGAAGACGGTGGGGGGGGGGGGGCAGATAGGCAGGTGACGCTGCAACAGGAGTTAGTATATTAGGGATGTGAGCCACCAGCTCCTAACACATTCGTGTCGACAGAACATGAGTAGGTCTGATCTCCTATATGCCATTTCCACCTGATGATGGAAGACATCATTAGTGCCTGGTGGAGCAGAAAGTACCTATGTCATCCCTGAAGACCAGGTTCACAAGATCAGACTTTCCATGTCTGCATGCATGTGTGCTAGGTTGTGTTCGACTCTTTGTAACCCCAGGGACTATATAGCCCACCAGGCTCCTCTGTCCATGAGACTCTCCAGACAAGAATGCTGGAGTGGATTGCCATTTCCTACTCCAAGTTTCTATGTCTAACAGGGCCCATTAGCATGCTAAGGGCAGTTTCTTAATAGAATATTTCTTTGCTTCCAAACACTACAAGCTTGCTTTGTATATGATGCTCCTCTAAATGTTTGCTATAAGCGACACAGGGCATCCCAAATTGCCACAGGCATTTCAGGCACCATTGGAGCTGCTGGCTCATAAGGACTAAACGACAGAGCTTTGCAGTGAAGCTGGATCTTACTCTTGGCCTCATTCATACCTGGTAACTTTAGGGGTTACCTCAGTAAATAGATTCCAAACAGGCTACATTGTCTCCAAAATTCAAAGTGACCCACAATGCAATGTGCCTCTTCTTAGAAGTATTTGGAGGAGACACCCCCTCACATCTCAGATCACTAGTCCCCAACAACCTTCCCCAAAGTGGTTGGCCTTGACTTTCCTTTGCATTTTCCTCCTACTTTCAAATCTCATATTTCTTACAAGGGCATCTAGAGTACCTGCAACTGTCTATTTACCTGGTCCTGCCATCATGAAGTCATCAATGAAATAGGCCAGAGCATTTTCCTTTGAGGTGGTGAAATAAGAAAGAACCTGCACAATAAAGGTAACTACAGTGAAAATATTATAACCCCTATTTTAGATAGGAGAAAAAATGAGTAGTTATTTATGTTCCTTGAGTGGCAGGTCTGTCTGTCTCCAAATGCTTTCCTCTTGACCTTCCTAGGATGAGCACAGAAAAAGGAATGTGACTCTGGGCTAGGTGGATAGATGGAAAAGATGCCATGGTCCCAGGCAGTGCACAACAGTCTGCTTACACCTGGCCCATCTCCTCCATTTAAGGAGCTGACAATGCTCTTATAAGCACTTAACATTTATAATTACAATCCCAGCTCTACTAGGTGCAGAGTCGGGGGAGTAGAGAAGAAAGTGAAAGTGAAGTCGCTCAGTCATGTCCGACTCTTAGTGTGTTTAGGACACAACAAACCTTATAAACCACTAAAGATCAGTTAGTGTCTTAGGAATGATACGGTTAAAATGAGAGGCAAGCTCTTAAACCAAATTAAGTAATAGAGATTTGCTGTATTGAGTCAGAGGGCCCTCAAAGAACCCATAAGAGGAGGCTGGCTTCACAGGAATAGAGTTGTTAAGCAGCTCCTTCCCCCTCTTTTTCTTCTTCCCTCATTTTTCTCTCTCTCTGCAGACTCCTAATTCCTACTCTCCAGAACACTGGATTCCACCATGATCCCAAGGCCATATTGGGAAAATAAATTTCCCTTACTCCCCAGATTCCTGTCTTAGTCTTTAAAACCGGAAATTTTCCCTGTTGAGAGAATATTAGGGGCCCCCCAGGTGGCACAGTGGTAAAGAATCCACCTGCCAACACAGGAGACATAGGAGATTCAGGTTCAATCCCTGAAAGATCCCTGAAGGAGGAAATGGCAATCCACTCCAGTTTTTCTTGCCTGGAAAATCCCATGAACAGAGGAACCTGGCGGGCTACAGTGCATGGGATCACAAAGTGATGGTCTGTGTAGATTCTGGGAGTTGGTGATGGACAGGGAGGCCTGGAGTGCTGCGATTCATGGGATCACAAAGAGTCAGACATGACTGGCTGACTAAGCACACAAGAAGGAAATACACCCTACCTTCTTATCCCCTTCCATGATTTCTTTTCTGGAAATCACTTATTTGATTGGTGAGGCTGAGAAGAAGGTCCGTCCAACACTTTGTGATGGACTGTATGCCACAGTCTCCACTGTCCTCAGGATTCTCCAGGCAAGAATCCTGGAGTGGGTTGCCATGACCTCCTCCAGGGGATCTTCCCAACCCAGGGATGGAACCTGGGTCTCCTGAGACTCCTGCATTACAGGTGGCTTCTTTATCACTGAGCCATGGGGGAAGCCCACACAGAACCCAGTTCAGTTCAGTTCAGTTGCTCAGTCATGTCCGACTCTTTGTGACCCCATGAATCGCAGCACTCCAGGCCTCCCTGTCCATCACCAACTCCCAGAGTCTACCCAAACCCATGTCCATCAAGTCGGTGATGCCATCCAGCCATCTCATCCTCTGTCATCCCCTTCTCCTCCTGCCTCCAATCCCTCCCAGCATCAGGGTCTTTTCCAGTGAGTCAACTCTTCACATCAGGTGGCCAAAGTATTGGAGTTTCAGCTTCAGCATCAGTCCTTCCATTGAACACCCAGGACTGATCTCCTTCAGGATGGACTGGTTGGATCTCCTTGCAGTCCAAGGGACTCTCAAGAGTTTTTGCCAACACCACAGTTCAAAAAGCATCAATTCTTCAGCACCCAGCTTTCTTCACAGTCCAACTCTCACATCCAAACATGACCACTGGAAAAACCATAGCCTTGACTAGATGGACCTTTGTTGGCAAAGTAATGTCTCTGCTTTTTAATATGCTATCTACGTTGGTCATAACTTTCCTTCCAAGGACTAAGAGTCTTTTAATTTCATGGCTGCAATCACCATTTTGGAGCACCCCAAAATAAAGTCTGACACTGTTTCCACTGTTTCCCCATCTATTTCCCATGAAGTGATGGGACCAGATGCCATGATCTTAGTTTTCTGAATGTTGAGCTTTAAGCCAACTTTTTCACTCTCCTCTTTCACTTTCATCAAGAGGCTTTTTAGTTCCTCTTCACTTTCTGCCATAAGGGTGGTGTCATCTGCATATCTGAGGTTATTGATATTTCTCCTGGCAATCTTGATTCCAGCTTGTGCTTCTTCCAGCCCAGTGTTTCTCATGATGTACTCTGCATAGAAGTTAAATAAGCAGGGTGACAACATACAGCCTTGACGTACTCCTTTTCCTATTTGGAACCAGTCTGTTTTTCCATGTCGAGTTCTAACTGTTGCTTCCTGACCTGCATACAGGTTTCTCAAGAGGCAGGTCAGGTGGTCTGGTATTCCCGTCTCTTTCAGAATTTTCCACAGTTTATTGTGATCCACACAGTCGAAGGCTTTGGCATAGTCAATTTCCAGTTCAGACTTACTGATAAGAAAGCTAACAATTTGGTACTTACTGAAGTCCTGAGTCTCTTTCTTAGTACAAGACCCATTCATTCCCTAACAATAAACAGCTCTGGAGCCTCCAACTGTCTGCTCAGTCTCTAGAGCTCTTAGTTCAAGCAAAAGAAATTGACATAATTTGATTGGTTCAGTTTAAGTCAACTGTCTCTCCTTGTCATGGACAGTTATTCCAGTTATGGCCAAAGAAGGTGAGTTGAACCTGTTGTGCCTCTTCAACATGAACGATGGTGGAAATTCAAAGAAGGGTGGTAAACTGGGTAGCCCTACCCAAGGATGCAAGTTTTCTTTGAATTCTAACAGCCCAGGACTCTAAAATAGCATTCATCCCCAAAGCCACTATTATTTAATGGGCTTCACATGATGGCTCTCAAATTGACAAATATAAGATCTTTGCATCCTAACTCCACATTTAAAGGATTTCAGGTATTCTCCACTTTTACTGCAATGTGTTCCTGGAAATTATGTCATACAGTGGACTAGTGTTAAACAAACTATAAAGCAACAGTACAAGTGGGGGTTGTATGCCATCAAGTACATGGTAGCCATGTACAATGCATCAGAGGTCGAACAGACTGACTTCCTAGTCCTTGCCCCACCCCCCACGTCAAAGCTAGCTGCACAGTATCAAGCAGAGCAGCCAGAACTTTCCAAGTGTCTCCCCACAGAAACCTGCCCTGATGGATAGTTAAATTCCATGATCACAAAAACTAGTCTCTGGTCAGTTAAAATTATGCTTCAAATCTTATAAATGTGTATGATGTTCTCTACACAATGATTACGCTAAGACCAATATCTTACTGGGCTTCCCTGGTGGCTCAGAGGGTAAAGAATCAGCCTGCAATGCAGGAGACCTGGGTTCGATCCCTGGGTCAGGATGATCCCCTGCAGAAGGGAATAGCTACCCATGCCAGTATTGTCTCGTGGAGAATCCCATGGCTAGAGGAGCATATAACTCTATAATTCTAAACCATGCTGTATTTAAATAATTTTACAGCCTCAAAATTTGACCAAAATTAATATGCAAAATTTGACTAACATTAATTTAGATTTGCTTGCAACCTGGTAATTGAGAAAGATGTAGTGACATGGTTTGGCTAGCCTAGAGATCTCAAAGAAACTGCACAATGGAAGTCAAAACAGAGGTATTTTTTCTCTCTCTCTCTCAACAAATTTCAATAAATATAGCAGAGAAATTCAAAATCATTCTACTGACCTTGGAGATGAACTCAAAGCACTCACCTAGGTGCTCAGTAAAGGTTTGTAATGATGCTAATTGATAGGGCTTCTCTGAGTAGAAAGCATTTTAAAAGTCAGGAATGATCCCCCTTTTCTCTTGCTCACTCCTTTCTACCACCAAACATAATCTACAAGGTGCAGTAACTCAGGCACTCAGAACCAACTGCACCAGCAGAAAAGATGAGGCATCCATTTTCAGTCTTTAAGTTCCTACTGGACACTGGTTACCAAGGTTCAGCTGCCATGAACAGTTAGTTACCAAGTCATTAGAGTACTGGATTATCTAGGCCAGGCTAACCACTATCACAAAGAGAACTAAATGAATAGCTTTATCAGAGAAAATATATGTCTTCTTCGGTTCTACTTCAAACCCTAACCCCATGTATGATTCCAAAAACTGGTAAAAGACCAGAACTTGCAGTACAATCCTAGAAAAATGTCATTATATTTTTCAATCTCTTGGATTTAATTAAAGTTTAAATATTTTTAAAACAACAACAACAAACCAAAGAGGTTCATTTCTTGCTCTCATAACAGGGCCATAGCAGTCTAGTGGGTCTGCTCTCCTACAGACAGTCATTGAAGGACCCAGGCTTCTCCAATTTTGTGAGTGTACTAATACACAAGGCTTCATGTTCATCTGTATCCAGTTATCAGGAGAAAGACAATGGAGACATCTGCATGGAAAGTCTGCATGGAAAAGGCTGGAAAGTGGCATATATTCCTTCAACTTATTCCTTGGCTAACCTCAATCTGCAAAGGAATCCAGGAAAAATAGTCTAACTCCATGCACAGGACAAAGAAACCAATTTTAGTGAATAGCTAGTAGTCTTTGCCACAACCTCTCTTTTCAAAAGAAGGTTTAAAATAGGAATTATGAACTGAGAGACATAAAATGGCCAAATAAAGAACATAAGTGAGTGAGAGGGATCTAAAGGGAGCTGTCCAAAACTAGTAAGCTTTCCATGTCCCCAAATGCAAATTCAAGAGATTTGCTCCGAAAAAAATAGGGACAGAATATTGTCAGATTTAAGTTTTCAAGAAAAGCCAAAAATCTGGTGCAGTTCTAAAAATGTGAATTCTTCCAACATTAAAATGTTGGCAACTATTCAATGCTTTAAAAAAAAATAATAATATGCAGGTGATACAAAGGTTTTTGCATGCCCTATTTGACCTAAAAGCATGTAAACTGCTTTAAAAATTCAACCAGCCTCTAGGAACTAACTTTTTAAAAAAGATACAGCTTAGTACCCTGATCCATGTTTGCACAAGCTGAAGCTAACAAAAGAACAAATAAACTTTAGAATGAAGGCATGAGTGTTAGGTAGTATTAATGTGCCATGGCGAAAAATTGATGCTTTTGAACTGTGGTGTTGGAGAAGACTCTTGAGAATCCCTTGGACTGCAAGGAGATCCAACCAGTCCACCCTAAAGGAGATCAGTCCTGGGTGTTCATTGGAAGGACTGATGCTGAAGCTGAAACTCCAATACTTTGGCCACCTGATGCAAAGAGCTAACTCATTTAAAAAGACGCTGCTGCTGGGAGGGATTGGGGGCAGGAGGAGAAGGGGACGACAGAGGATGAGATGGCTAGATGGCATCACCGACTCAATGGACATGAGTTTGAGTAAACTCCAGGAGTCGGTGATGGACAGGGAGGCCTGGCGTGCTGCGATTCATGGGGTCGCAAAGAGTCGGACACGACTGAGCAACTGAACTGAACTGAACTGAACTGATTGTGTCACCATGAACTACATGGAAAGCAAGCACAACCTAATGCAAAAAAACAAATGTCGGAGACCTTTATAAATCCTAGAAGTAACTAGAAGAATCATGAGAAGATGCAGTCATATTTCTTAGTTTATTAATCATCTGGATATTAGACTATGATGTGTTCAATCAGTAAACAAATGCTTACTATTAAGCACCAGATAATGTTAGCTGCTGAAGAGAAAATAGGAATGATTAAATTCTTCCCATGACAAATTTATATTTTAATAAGGAAATAAAGTAAGTGCATGTGCTTGTGCTCAGTTGCTCAGTCACGTCCGACTCTCTGCGACCCCATGGACTGTAGCCCGCCAGGCTCCTTTGTGCATGGAATTTTCCAGGCAAGAACACTGGAGTGGGTTGCCATTTCCTATTCCAGGGGATCTTCCCAACCCAGGGGTGGAGTCTCCTGCATTTGCAGGTGGATTCTTTACCACTACACCACCTGGGAAGCTCCAGTATACACGCATAATGAGCCATAATATGAGGTCAGAAGCAAAAGAACCATAACTGAATTATGACTGTAATTGTCAGACAAGAAAGAGAATTTTCTGGCTAGGGATGATTAGAAATAGCTTCATGGAGAAAGTAGCACGCAAAGGCATGTGAAGGTAAGATCTGGATATGTAGACATGGGGAGGTAGAGATTCCATAAAAATCAGAGAGCATTAGCAAAGACATGGAACTGGAAAAAGAAAGTGGTGTGTGAGGGTGGTGGGTTAGATGGAAAATGAGGTACCTAAAGGCAAATAAGGAGCCTGGTGGGCTATAGTCCATGGGGTCACAAAGAGCCAGACATGATCAAGTGACTAACACACACACACACAAAGGCAAATAAACTCTATAATAGTTGAATTATCTATTCCTCAGTAATTATTAACACCCATGAATCTCATCAATGGAGATAATTCCCTCTCTAGAATACAAATCTGAAGCAAAACTGATGCCCACGATTTATTGATCTAAATCTTAATGACTTCAAAACCATGATATTTACAGTTGCTACTTCTTTTCAAGTCTTAAATCCAGTATTTGCCCGATTTATCCTGCACCAGCTCCAAGTATTGTTATGAACTTCCTGTACCAGAAATCTGCAATAAGTCAGAACCTGAGCTTTCTGGTTACAAGCTGCTATTATTGCATCAGTCACCTCCTGTTCAGATTTCCAATAGGTGACATTTGCATGGTTCCATCTGTCTAATTTATCTCTTCTCAAGGCCATATTGTTTCAGTGACATTTGGGAGCCTTCCAAATTGTGGCTTAATATATATCTTCAGTTAGTAGAAATTATATCTGTGGTCAATTTCTTATGCTAAGTAGTCTCAAAAGTATTTCTTTTGCTTATTTGAGACTTTTTTATTATTTCTTGCCCTGCATTTATCATTTACATTTGGTTTTGCAGTTCAGATAAATATGTTCTAAAGTCAGTTTAACAGTACTGGCCAAACACATTATAATATCTTCCAATGGGGTCAGTAATACCCTGTGTGTGACAAGTATGCAAAAGTAGTGACTTTGTAAACTGATGTTGAAGTGTGATTATTTTCCAGGTGGTTAGTCGCTAGGTCGTGTCCAACTCTTGTGACCCCAAGGACTATAGCCTTCCAGGTTCCTCTGTCATGGGATTCTCCAGGCAAGAATACTGGAGTGGGTTGCCATTTCCTTCTCCAGGGGAAGGAGGAGATTTGATTTCCTGATTTCCTCCCGACCCAGGAATCAAATCTGGGTCTCCTGCATTGCATGCGGATTCTTTACTGACTGAGCTATGAAGGAAGCTCCAGATTTCTCGTTAGCCATTCTGAAACCACTCCACTCAGCAAGATAACTACCTCTATTTTGATATTCCTCCATTTTCATCTCTTACCAAATCTTGTGTCAAACCCACAGGCAAATTAATTTTGTTCCCCTCAGTTTCTGAGATGTTTCTGTTTAGAACAGTTATAAGAGTAAACTCTTTTATGTTATTAGTTCCATTTGCATGGCCTAGTGAATGTTTTCAAAATCAGTTTTTATAGTTCTAAACCAGTGTATTAATTATCATTATTATGATCATTATTAATTATCATTATTAAATATCAATGTATAATTATATCATTATATCATTTTAAATTTGGGGTTTCATAGTGTCAATGCTGTTGCTATTACTATTACTATAAATATTATTTATGACAGCAGTATATTGTCTGGTGATTCAGTATCTGAGCCTGAATTTCCTGATATATAGTACAGTAGTCTACTGACAGCACCATTCTGATAAACTAAGTCAAAATAAATGTGCTCAGTCGTGTCCAACTCTTTGTGACCTCATGGACTGTAGTCCACCAGCCTCCTCTGTCCATGGAATTCTCCAAGCAAGAATACTGGAGTGGGTCACCATTTCCTCCCCCAGGGGATCTTCCCAACCCAGAGATGGAGCCCACATCTTCTGCACTGGCAGGAAGATTCTTTACCCACTGAGCCACTGGGAAAGTCTCAAGTCAAAATAAATATTTCTATGTATTTTTCAACGTAGAAGCATAAACTAATCAAAAAAACTTCTGGGTCAAGTCAGTGAAGCAAATTTATCAAAGCAAGGGCGTAAACATTTCTATTAATGGTGCTTGACATCATATAAATTTTCTGAAATGGATGTTAACAACCATCTTCAGAAAACAATTTAACACTTTATTTCCATATCTGGCAATTATAGCCCCAGACTTATTCCACAAGGCATCTCTGTTTTTCCCTTTACAAGAAGGCAATGGGATCTTTCCCCCTGTCAGTGACTGCAGTAGATCTCCTGAAGCTCACATTGATGAAATTCAATATGGAGTAAGGTTAGAACACAGTTTTAAGTATTTCCTTGTATTTGTTTTTTTTTCCTTTCATAGGTCTAAAAGTAATGATTGCTGGTTGATGATAGTTAATAATTTTACACATTTGGGGAACAGTTCAATAACTGAAGTTTCAGGCAGCTATGTAGTATAAAATATTCACTTTTCAAAAGAGAAAAAATCTTATTCATTGTCTAAGGCCACACCTCTTCATGGTATCCTGAAAACCTAGTTTCGTAGAAAACATTTTGGCATGTAGTCTTTATTACACATGTAGAATTTATCATGTATCTTTAACCTATGATAATATTTATAGAATTTCATGATTTTATCCCTATTGGTCAGTTTTGCTAGACTGTAGCTTGGAGCATCTTTATTGTAGTTGTTTATTTCCTCTTCAGAATGCCCGTGTTTATTCCTAGATAAAAGCCACTGAATGACCTGAGTTAATTAGGCCTCTTGGTAGCAGGTTTCCAGGCACAACGTACATTTGCCAAGCTGTATTTATAAAATCAAGTCTCAAAAGCGTCTCATCTCATATTTTTTAAGCTAACATAGAATATTGTAGAATTGTTGGGAGTGGAAACCTTCTGTGTTTAGTACTTTTTGATGGCACTATAAATATAAGCAATCCAATTTAGCAGTGATAAATGCTGCCTTCCCAATTCCAATCATATCTGTTCTTAGTTATAGCAATTTCCAATAAAAAAAAAAACTAGGGTGATGCTCAGACACATATCATTTTTAAGACCTAGAAATAAAGACCTGGACTAAGGCCAGTCACTTGAATTGTGGGAATATCCATTCCAAGAATATCTTTTATTGTTATCACCTCTCACTTGTCACCATGATGTATTAGACTGTCCAAGCTTCCTTACCACTGGAAAAAAAAGCTTTTATTTTACATTATTTATCTTGTTCTTCTTGCATGCATTCTGCCTCTCTGTAAGGTATTATTCAACTCATTCTTTTAAATAAATCCACAAGAACCTTGGTGTCAAAATACCAAAATGACCATTTGGGTTTTGTTACTATCATTTCCTTTGAATGAGAAGTAACTCTTTTGAACATAGTTTCCAAAGTTCTTTTATATTCCATTAAATAAATGGAATAGGACACGAAATTTTCAAACAAGCTAATGACCACTTTTCATTTAACGACTCAATCTCAATTGTTGTATTTTTTCCATTTTAAAATGACATTAGCTGTGCATGCATCATAAATTTAATAACAGCTCTTTAGGAAAAAACATAACACTACATTAATGCACACAATTGATTTTAACTAACTGAGGACAGCTTGTGTTTACTCATAGAAATACATATCACTGACTTTTTGAGTATATTGGTGTGGTAGACGCAGAGATGAACAATCCAGAAGGACTATAGGGAGGGTATCAGTAGACAGCCTCCAACTATCAGCTCCTTTAGGGTCTGCCTCAACTGCAGAGAGTCACTCACGCTGACCAAAACCAGACTTCTCAAACCAGCCATATTTCAGAGGGTACAGAGGGTAGGCCATTTGAGGCAGACCCACAACACCCTGGTAGGTAATATTGTGTTGGTTCACACCCTAGGGAACTTCCTGGGTAAAATCTGAAACTGACCCCCAGGCTCTGAGAGCAAGCAGAGACCAAAGAAAGAAGACCGCTCGGTAGGTGGCAAATTTAACAAACAAGGGAACTTACATCAAGGCTCGCCTTGAGTGGCTATAAGATGAGTAGACCTCTGTACCTGTCCTCAAGAATCTTTTTTTTTTTACATTTATTTTTATTAGTTGGAGGCTACTTTACAATATTGTAGTGGTTTTTGCCAAACATTGACATGAATCAGCCATGGATTTACATATGTTCCCCATTCTGATCCCCCTCCCACATCCCTCCCCAGAATCTTAAAAGTTGACATGTGTGTCTGCTTAGTCGCTCAGTCCCGTCCGACTCTTTGCAGTTCCATGGACTGTAACCCGCCAGGCTCCTCTGTCCATGGAATTCTCCAGGCAAGAATATTGGAGTGGGCTACCATGTTCTCCTCCAGGGATCTTCCCAACCCAGGGATCGAACCCAGGCCTCCCACACTGCAGGCAGATTCTTTACCATTTGAGACACCAGGAAAGGCCAAGAATACCTATTGGAGGGGGTAGCCTATCCGTTCTCTGGGGGCTCTTTCTGACCCAGGAATCCAACTGGGATCTCCTGCATTGCAGGCAGATTCTTTACCAGCTGAACCACCAGGCGGAGACCTTAACTGGATTCAATCACATATACTGTCTATTGTAGATGGTCTCAACAACACATTGCTCTCTCAAGGCCATGTCCTTGAAAATGGCTTGTCCTTGAAAATTATATGAATTCTGTATAGTGGGAAGTTGTACCATTTCTCTTTAATTTCAGTTAAAATATTTAATACCTGGTGAACACCTGAATGACAATCCTTTTAATACCCATATTAGGTCACACCAACATCCCTACACTTCATTTCAGTTTCGGGTCAATCTGGCTACAAAGTCATACCATTCCCATCTGACCTTATCTCACCCAACTGCGGCATCTGAATAATGTTTCAAATGGCACTGGGACCCAAAACATGTATTTCTAATTATGAATACTTTAAGATATTGTTTAAGTATTATAAAGACAACAAAAGAAACAGTTAAAATAACTCATTTCAGAACGAACTATTTATAGTAAACTTGTCAGGAGCCGAAACATAAATTTAAAAATAAAAACATTAAATGCAGTACAATAACCAAAGATAATACTCTGATATCACCTGAGTGTGTTGCTGAAGTTGACAACTAATCTCATTTCACTAAGCCAGGTAGACTGTTCTGGGAAACTTGTTGTTACATATAAAAGAGATCTACAGTGAAATATGTCTTTGAAAAATGTTGGGTAAAACTAACATTAAACAGGTCCTGGTAATAAGCTAATTTATTATATGTGCGTCTTTAAGAAGCAACTTATATTAGGTGCTCAATAAATATTTGGAGACTGAAAAAAAAAAAAAAAAAAAGAAGCAACTAGCCTCTGCAGCATCTAGCATTTGACAAGGGAATCGTGTGTGTGTGTGTGTGTGTGTGTCTGGGCTGCATTAGGACATCAGTGATAACTTCACCTGTGAGTAGCCACAGTATGATGCTGGGTTTGGTTCTTCTCCATCTCACTCTGTCCTTTCACCTTTTGGACTTGTAACCTCCTTTTCTCCTCCCACTTCCCACTCTTGTCTGTGTCCCTTATGAACATTAGTCAGGGCATATTGGTCATACCCTTGAATCTACTGGAATATTAATAATTGCGTAACTATATGCTGCTGAGTCAGTGTGACGTTGTTCTCTGGAGTCAGGCAGACCTGAAGTCTGGCCCCACCATTCCCCAACTGTGTGACTTTAGGTAGATTATATGACCTAAACCTCAGTTCTCCCACATTTGAGAAAATTAAAATGCATACCTTATGGGGTGGCTGGAAAATTTAATGAGATGATACTTATAAAAGGCTTGGGGCATTGTGTCTGGCATGTAATAAGCATGTTTGATAAACATGCACCCTTATGAATGTGATGTGTCTCCAATCACACAAAGGTCAGTACATGACCTTTCTATTTCTGTCCTCTTTGCTGCTAGATCAATGAATGAAATGCCAAAGTGCTAGCAAAGTGGCTCTCTGTGGATATAACAAAGACCACCCCTCTTCTCTCTGTGTCCTGGCGCTGCCCAGTGAGACACACGGCGTGCCTGTCCCGCCCCCTTCTCTACTGGATGTCCAGGGCCCTCTTGTAGCTGAGAGAGCATGGGTGGTGCACAGGGGCATGGTCACAGGCTGAGAACAGGGGCTGCGAGAAGGCTAAAGATTCACACAGGATGTCACTCCCACTCACTGGATGACTCTGAACATGGGCAGCCTAAGGTCTCACATTCTCCACAACCAGAAAATCGATAAACAAGTTGTCAGACATGAGCAGTGTGACAGTGTGACTCAGACAGGGCAACCTGTAGGCGAGATCTTGGAAGACACAAGCCGTGTGACGCTTCGTCACTCCGGACTCGCCCTGCTGGTAAGCTGCCCCGAAGCAGGGAATGTGTGTTGGGTCTCTAGTCCTGCTCAGCTCTGGAGCCTAAGAGAAGGCCCTCTCATCAGTCCCCTCGAATCATTGCCTTGGCAACGTCTGAGCAGCAGAACTAGTATAAGAGCACCCCCAGAAATGGGCCTCGGGCATCTTGACATCACACCGCATTCTACACTGCTTTTTGTCTCACCTCTCTTCCCTAACCTGAAAACCTATTGGGGGTCTGCCAGCCCAAATGCAGACTTTATCAAAGTCCGGAAAAGCCCCTTTCCTCATGATGCTCTTCTGTCGTCTATCGGAAAACCATCCAGTAATGTTTTAAATCTAAGCCACGTGACTGGAGCAGCCCACGCATGTACAGACAGCACACTAGCTCACTGGTCAGTACACACCCTGAGTCTCGTCTCCTCTTCTTTAAACTCTTAGACCACAAAACTAATCCCATTCTTTTTATCTTACATGTTGGATAAGACCTCTTTTTCCAAGCTTGCTTTCCCTGGACCCTTAACCTTCCCTTGAAGGGAATCTACTTTTGGTGGTTTAGAAGTGAAAAAGGGGACTGGAGTCTAGGCAAACACAAGCTAACTCATATCAAATAATTCTCATAATATAACTCTAAACAGTGCTTGTAAACTCTGCTAAAACATGTTGCCACTGCTGAGATGGAAAAAGTTCTGTTGACCTCCCTAGCGTTAGGGAGAAACAATAATAACTTCTTTTTTATTTTGTTTGAAAGTCACCGCTTTTTTAAAAATAGTGGAATAATGACTTTATTTTTAATTTTTGGCCTCACCCCACAGCATGTGGGGCTGTCTCCCAATCAGGGATCAAGCCTGCACCCCTGCACTGGAAGGCAGAGTCTTAACCACTGGACCACCAGGGAAGTCTCAAGAGAGAAACATAACTTCTTAGTTGAGTGTTATCTGCAAGTTCTGTTCAGTCACTCAGTCGTGTCCGACTCTTTGCGACCCCATGAACCGCAGCACACCAGGCCTCCCTGTCCATCACCAACTCCCAGAGTCTACCCAAACCCATGTCCATCGAGTCGGCAATGCCATCCAATCATCTCATCCTCTGTCGTCCCCTTCTCCTCCTGCCCTCAACCTTTCCCAGCATCAGGGCCCTTTCAAATGAGATCAGTCCTGGGTGTTCATTGGAAGGACTGATGCTGAAGCTGAAACTCCAATACTTTGGCCACCTGATGCTTTCTTTATAGTCCAACTCTCACATCCATACATAACCACTGGAAAAACCATAGCCTTGACTAGACGGACCTTTGCTGGCAAAGTAATGTCTCTGCTTTTTAATATGCTATCTAGGTTGGTCATAACTTTCCTTCCAAGAAGTAAGTGTCTTTTAATTTATCTGGAAGATTCTTCCCAATTACTCAGAAGCTCCTAGGATGGGTTTAGCAAGCATCTATATAGTACTCTGTCTCCTATTTTTAAAAGTTACTCTCCTGCCTTCTCTGAGTTTTGCCATTTAGCTATTTATTCAAAATAAGAGAAAAAAATTACAGAGACAAGCATGCAGTATGAAGCAGATGTACATTCTAGAGTGTTCACATGAAAAATAAAATATCTACAACATGCCAACAGGATCAGTGATTCTCCAAGTGGTGTCCAAACGAGCAGCACCAGTATCATCTTGTTATAAGTGCAAATTCTTTGGCTCCACCCCTGACCTATTGTATGAGAAACTTTGGGGATGAGGCAAGCAGTCCATGCTTGACAACAGCTCCAGGTGATCCTGATGTTTGCTCAAGTTTGAGAACCACTGCTCTAAATACTAAACCGATGAAAGCCATTTCAAAGATTTAAAAAGAATTCTTCACTCCCCCAACAAATATTTAAGAACAGTCCCCTAATTCCACATCAGTTAACCATAGGGACTGATTTCATTTCCTTCAGGCTCTCTCCCCAGGTGTGCCCTGGCTGGCTTTTGAGGACTCAAGACTTATGAATACTTTTCAATTTTCACGCAAGATCAAGAACTTTGTCCTGAAAGCCAGTTCGCAGAACCACACATCAACTTTCTACTGCTCCCATCACTGAAGTTGGACATTGATTCTCAAACTCTTGTTACTTACTTCAGGATTCATGACATGGGCTTCCCTGGAAGCTCAGCTGGTAAAGAATCCACCTGCAAGGCAGGAGACCCTGGTTCAATTCCTAGGTTGAGAAAATCCCCTGGAGAAGGGGTAGACTACCCACTCCAGTATTCTTGGGTCTCCCTGGTGACTCAGATGAGAAAGAATTCGCTTGCAGTGTGAGAGACCTGGGTTCCATCTCTGGGTTGAAGATCCCCTGGAGGAGGGCATGGCTACCCACTCCAATATTCTTACCTGGAGAATCCCCATGGACAGAGGAGCCAGGGGGACTGCAGTCCGTGGGGTCTCAAAGAGTCGGACAGACCGAGCAACTAAGCAGACACAGAACGAGACAAGTTCTCAGCATTGTAACCCACTCTGGGATATAGAGCCTTAAACGTCTTATGCCAGCTTGTATTAGAGTTGAGCCTACTATCCCACTCAAACTAAATGCTCTGGTTAACCAACTCCTGCACCCCTCCCATGCCTTTCCCTATTTAGCACTATTTCTGTCCATTTACCCAACAGAAGTGGCCAGGTTGCCACATAGACTAAACATGGTATATCTTTTTGACTTGTCTGCTTTCTCCTGTGTCCTAAAATCCGGTCTCCACGACCAAATGATTTCACTAAACCAGTGGTTGCCAATCATCACCACTATAGACTGCAATGTATCCCCCAAAACATATATAGTGAAGCTCCATCCCCCTAATAGAACTGTATTTAAAGATAGGCCTTTAAGGACATAATTAAGTCTAAGTGAGGCCATAAGGGATGGGGGAGGGTGCCTAATCTGACTGGATTGGTAAAAACACATCAGAGATTCTTTTTCTCCTCAAGTGCACAGAAGAAGGTTGAGGGAAAGTACAGTGAGAAGGTGGCCATCTACAAGCTAAGAAAGAGAGGCCTTCCTGGAAACCAACCCTGATGGCACTTTGACCTTGGACTTCTACCCTCCAGAATTAGGAGAAAATAAATTCCTGTTGCATAAACCACCTAGTCTGTGATATTTTGTTAAAGCAGCCTGATCAGACTCATACAATCATGTAGGAGAGGTTTTAAAAAATACATATCCCTAAAAGGATGATTCAATTTGCTGAGGCGTGGTCCTCACATGAACACTTATTAGAATCTTCCAAGATTATTCTGTGTGCATCCAAGGTTGAGAAACACTGGGACTGCCCTTTCTTTGTGAAGCTGAACACTTGGGCCTATTTTTTTGAATTCTGTCCCACTGACATAATTTGAGATGATATTTTTAGATTTAGACAGATCTGTGTTCTCCTATTCAAAGAAGTCTCAAATAGATAAGGAAGATATGGTTACAGCTTGCCAGCTTGAACAACAGAATGTAAACTGAGCTTGAAATTAAAATAATTTTAGAATAAATCAGTTGAGGATTTTTAATGCAATGAATTATTAGATATCTTATTTCCCCACTGAAAAATAATTTTCAAACAAAGAAACAAAATTAGTAAAGAAATCTCTAACAATCCTATAAACAAGATAGGGCCCTAACCTAGAAGCACAACCTTTGAGAAACACTGTCTAAATGTGCACTACAGTAAAAGAAGTTGCCAGTAATCTACTTAATTCACCTTCTCCAGAGCATAGTACAGCATGGTTGAAGGTAAGAAGAAATTTTTCTGAAAAAAAATAAAATCCCACTAACATCTTCAAACTGAAAGGAAATATATTCTACAGGGTTTGACTGCAGAAAATAAAATCCACTCTAGTTACTTGAAGCAGAACAGGATTTGATGAAGGAAATTAAGTGCTTACAAAATTGTTGGGAGATCAGAAGAAATGGGGTTGAATCTGAACAGCTCCCAAAGCCAAACAGCTTCTGCTGTGATCAGGAAAGCTTCTTCTGCAGGAACCTGCTGAATCAGGGCACCACATTCTGAATGCCGAGTCTTTAACAGATAACCCCAGAATGCAACCTCCGTCATTCTCTATCCATATAAACAAAGCGGATGCTTCACATCCTGCCTCTCTGCCCATGGGACTCAATCACTAATCAACGTATCATAAAAATGCTTCTAAATCATGTCCAGAACCTCTCCAGGAGAGGCTAGGAAATGAGGTTTTTAAGTTTTTCAGCCTTTGATTCTAGAAGAAGATTGAAATACTTGTTTATAAAGCTACTTTCATGTACCTGGCATCCACACACAACTACTTCCCGTACCTGTTATCTTCAAACAACCTCCATAACATAGCTATCAGGGGCAGTTTTCTAGTCGTAGATGAGTAATCCTAGAAGGTGTTCAAGAGCATTACTAACAGTCCAGGCATACTCATCTCTCCACTTCCTCCTTGATAATGAGGATCAATTATGGCAGATAAAGTAAGAGTAGTCTCCTTTTCCTAAAATGGCCAGTTGATGGTCTCATATTCCAATTAAATTCTTGCATCTGCTGAAGCATGCAATCCTCTCTTAGATACTGAAGAGCTCTAACCTAGGAGAGCCTCAAAGTTCAGCAATGAGAAGCAAAATTTTCTAAATAGGTCATTTGGTATGATAAGAGATACCATTTCCTACTCTCTTACTTTGTTCTCAGGCCCTCTTACTCCAGCTATGAGAGAAATATGTTGGTCAGTGGTTCCAAGCAGTTACCACATCTACAAGGCAGGGTCCCAACCTTGTAAGGTGTTATTTCTTAGGGGCCGCCACAACTGAGTCTTCGATGGTCCACTCCACTGTTTCATAAGGGTGACGGCTTCTGAATGGATATTACCAGTTAATCTCCTAAGTATGAACCTGAGGGTCTATTTCTTTTGCTCTAAAATTAGTTCTTTAATCAGAAAAGGTATTGTGTAGGATACTGTGAATAAGCTATTTAGTTACTAAAACAGCTAGCAGAAACACAATAAGCAGAGAAGGCAAACCCAAATCAATCCAGATTGAGTGATCCATTTCCAGTGAGGAAAACCACTGACCTCTCTATGACAGAAGTGGCTTAATACACTCTCACTACCGCCTGGGCGTTACTGTGCTTCTGGTGGTCTGGACGCTTAGTCATGGATCAACTGTACTGGAAGAAAGTTCATGTCACTGAGCTGATGTAGAACCTCCACCTGTGCAACCACAGCCACTTTGCTCTTTAACCCAAGGAGCAAATGCTGGAGTGGCTGGAAGAAGACTGCCTTTCCCATGTAGGAAGTGACTGTGATGTTTACATGATTTTGAAAACTTCATCTCCAAAGTAGGACCTTTGGGAGAGCAGCTGTAGAGGCCACATGACTCAAGATTAATAAGATACATAAGTTCTGGAGATCTACCGTAAGACTGGTACCTATAGTTATCAATACTGTATACTTTGTAGTGTTAATTTTACTTGCTTTATGTATTTATCAGTAGAGGAACTCTTTAGCAAGATGAAGAAAAAAAAAACAAATACAGAAAAGACAGAACATTTTTTTATACCTCACTATGTTCTTTGACTATGTATCTTTTCTTTAAATTTCTGCCATTGATTCTTTGTTCCAAAGATTGTGCATTTTTTTCTTTTTCTAATATGGTTTAAAATGAAAAAAAGTAGTAGAAGAGAACATATTAAGTATATGTTCTTAATACACTTTTTAAATTTTATTTATTTTTAATTGAAGGATAATTGCTTTACAATATTTGTTTGATTTCTGCCTTACATCAACATGAACTAGCCATGGGTGTACAGATGTCCTCTCCCTCCTAAACAACCCTCCCACCTCCCACCCTTTCCCACCCCTCTAGGTCATTACAGAACCCCAGTTATACTTAAAATTTGCTAAGAAACAAACCTCATATGAAATATTCTTACCACAAAATAATGATGCTGGTGATGATAAAGGGGGTGGGAGGAAACTTCAGGAGGTAATGGATATGTTTCGGGGAGCTGATGGTGGTAATGCCTTTGCAGTATATATTTATCCCCAAACTCATTGAGTTATACACATAAAATATGTACAGCTTTTTACATACCTTAATAAAGTTTTTTTAAGGAAAATAAAACAATCACATGACTCAGTCTCTGGGTCCATCTCAAAGTTTCATCAACAAACCTCTTCTTCAAATTTCCTTGTCAAAAACCCTCCAATCTTGTATTTCTCAACCCACTAGCCATTGGCTGTTGCCCATGAATCAAAGTGTATGCTACATTCAGCCATCTTTCATTCTGCACGAGGTACACCACTAGACTGCATCACTAAATCATCTGTCCCTTGGAAGGATTTCCTTCCTCCCTTGTCTTTCAATAACACCCTGAGCAAAGCTGCAATGTTTTGGCAGTCAGTCCACTTCAGCTTAAGCCACATACTATGAGGAACCATCTGTTAACAGACTTGTATATTTTTCTTTCTCAGGTTATATGACATTTCCCATGAGGCCCAAGGGCTGGGTTGAGGGAAAATGGGGTAGAAAGACTTGTGTAAACGTTATGGCATATATTACACTTCCATGTGATAATGGTGTATGCTAGACATACCCTAATGTATGGCTTAGCAAATCAGACACCATTCGGATCATTAGAAGCATGAACTCAGCACTCAGTCCATGTGTATATCTGGGTCCTCCAGGTATATATTCAGCCTCTGCTAGAGTCTAATAGCACACCAAGAGCTGTTTTTCAAAAGGAGAATAGCTACATGCCAAAGACACTGTGGCATGGATGGATTCTGCTACTTGATAAATATATGTGACTATACATATAGTTATATATATGAATTATTTTATATACATTCTATACACAGGAATTGGAAACAAAAAACCACAATATATATACATGGACCCTCCAAGAAAACTGCAGTGGACATTGATCAAAACTCTGTTTATCACTAGAACCCAGAAGAACCAGTAAATTATCATGGTGACTGGGTGCCCATGGATCAATACTATCTCAGAACCATTATCAATACTCAATGAAAGGTCTGATATCTTTTTCTGTCCCATAAAATATTCCTTTTTATAAGCATCGGGAGGTATATTTATGGTATGTACTTGTGATGTTTTCACAGTCTTTCTTCAAGGATATTAACCATTGGTTGATTGAAAATTTGTATTTAATTGTGGTCCAAGATGAGTAAAGACACCAGAAATTTTGTTGCAATAAAGGAGGAGGAACCCAAAGTTGCAGGGAGAGCAAACAATGATGCCCTTTTCCTCAAAAGGCTCTGGGTCTATATGCTAACTTAGGTCTGGGAGTTGGTAGGGAGGCCATGATTATCATGATGTCTCAGGTCAGACCTCTATTCTCAGACTCTGAGTTTCTAGTGAGCTGCCTATCTATTTCATTTGTAGGGCCCCTAGGGTGATCAGTAAGTCACCACTAAAAATTTCTGCCATCAAACCACTTCTACCCACTGAGATAACTATGCTCAGCCATTCTGGCATGGTTAGGGCCACACGCGGCCTCTGCTACATAAAATTCTACCGTTCCCACTAAAGTTGGGATTCTGACTAAATGGCAGCATGGTCTGTCTTCACTTTCAACATGTAGAAGACAGCCATGGCTGTCCCTCATCAATGTATTTTTCAATGATCTGAGTAATCTTGAGAGACATAGTTACAGGACAGTTGATTTGATCACACATATTGAATTCATTCTAACATTTCAAACTGCTTAAGACTTTAATTTCTTCTTTCTCATGACACTAAGAAATTTCCATCATCTCCATTTTATTGGCCACCATTAAGTCCAGAAGTCAGTCTTCAGACCACACAGAATACTCTGAGATGCTCAGACTACACCTTGAATCCCAAATCTCTGGCAACAGTGTCCATACCAACAATTCACCCCATCAAAGCATCAGTCTAGTATCTTCAAAATCCACTTCCTACACATAATACCCAGCTTTTGGCTGTTATAAATATATTAGCAAAATCATTTAACTCCTTTTGCTTATAAGCCTTTTCCTCTGAGGCTTGAGATTGCAATTGTTCCCTAGGATACGCAGACATCAGATAAGGCTGTGGATCTGACATGCTGTGAAAGCCATCAGGGTAGTAAGGGTGCTATAAGAAACTGACATTTCTTTGCAAGGGGCTTGCCTCAGAAAAAGCTGTTATAGGGTCTACAGGCAAAGCAAGATCAACATCATTAGTCAAGAGTTGAGCAAGAGAGACTTGGTGAAGTCTGGGATACAGAGCATGCAGGTTTATTCAAGTCTTCCTAGATGATACCACTTCAGTGATGGGGCCTAACTTTTTTTGAGTCAGTGTTTTCAACTTCATGAAAAATAAATGGAAAAACTGTAAATTCAACCTACCTTATAATTCAACAAATAGCCTGCAGCATCAGACTTTCCATCTGATTTCCATCTAAATTAGTCTTGAGGCTACAAAAGATGAGAGATTCTTTAAGGGCAGGTGTAAAACTTCTTTTGAGTCTCAGATGGTTTCTAGAGCTGAAAATTTTAAATATTGAGCCTACCTTTTCCTTCTAGCTCACCAACACAATTTAGAAAAAATACCAACCCACTCCCAAGTCCTTTTCTTCCTCATACCCCACATAGAGGTCTATTACAGCAGATGACCAGAGATGATAACTTAAGTGATTGCTCATTTCGTGTAGCAAGTGCCTTTGAAACAAAACCAGGCCCACTTCTTTGATGCTTTATTGTCAAAAACCAGTTCTGGTACTAATTACGACATCACTCAGGTCTCGGTTGCACACAACGGAATCCACGTTAACCAGTTTAAGCAGAAAGTGTTTACATGGGAACTATGTGCTTCCATAATGCTCAATCAATAAAGGAGCAGGATCCAAGCTAATCGCCGAGAACTGACTTCCAGACCTTAGACCCACTCTGCCTCTGCTGTGATCGAGAAAGTGACCATCACCACTGCACGAGGTAACAACCAGCAGTCCGTTTGCACTGCCGATGACCGAGAAGCCGCGTTAACTCTGACGGGACTGAGGACTGCCGCCACAGGACCCATGGGCACCCCGGGAATACAGTGGCACCATGCCATGACAGGAAGCAGCTTCTGGGGAACTCATCTGCCACATCAGAGGGTCACCTTCTCGTGTGCTGGCTCCAGAACCACATCACATCTCCCACAAACTGTGCCCCCACACGCTACCTCTCTTGCCTGAGTTCACTTTTTAATCAAAGTCTCATGCAACAGCATCTGACTGGTGAAACATAAATCGTATCTAAAACTCTGACTTCTGGAGATCTGGGAATGTAGTGTTAACATTCTAGCAAGGACTAGCAAGGACTTAGGGTGGATGCTGAGTCAGCCACTATTACACATAGTTTCTCTTTTCATTGTATCTGTGAAAAACTTCAAAATCACAAAGATGGACCTAGAAAAGTCACCACATTATGCCTTATTTTTTCTCTGTCCCATGAGTGGTGGGAAGACAAGCAAAATTTACAAAGAACCATAGTTAGAACCAATGATCCACATCCACAAACTATACGATAAGGCAAACTATATTGACAGGCTGACGAGAAGGTATAGGGCTTTTTCAACAGCTTGGGCCACCCTTGTGGCTCAGATGGTAAAGAATCTACCTGCAAAAAAAATAAATAAATAAATAAGAATCTACCTGCAATGCAGGAGACCTGGATTTGATCCCTGGGTTGGGAAGACTCCCTGGAGAAGGAAAAGGCTACCCGCTCCAGTATTCTGGCCTGGAGAATTCCAAGGACTGTATAGTCACAAAGAGTTGAACGTGACTTTTTGTGAAAGTGACCAACTTTCACTTCACTCCAACAGCTTAATTGATGTATAATTGATGTGCAACATACTATGTTTAAAGTACAATGAGTTTTAATATACATTACACCCATGAAAACATTAACACATCAAGACAATGAACATATCCATCAGCCTCAAAAGTTTTCCCAAATCCCTTTATAATCTATCCCTATAGGAGGAGTGGGTTCTTTTAAGTTGACATTGCATCAAATTAGCCAATTCATTCTTAAACAGAGGAAGGAACCAAATCCCCTCCCAACAAAGCAAGATATTTTCTCAAATCCAAAAGGCTAAACTTTCACTACAACAATTCAGCATTCTTAGACAATCCAGAAAAACACTCAGCATGTTGGGGCATAGCCCTTGTTCTCTCTTTATCCACCGCGAAAATCAATATAATGAGACAAATAAAATAAACCATTGGCTCTTAAATGTTTATAACAGAATACTGGTATATAGTTAGTGTCACAAACATCTCTCAAAATTTGGATAAGTGTGAAGAAATTTTATTTTCTACAATGGAGAACACATACTGTTGATAGCAATGTCTATCAGCAACTGACATGAGCAAGTCATACAACACAGGTACAATTTGCAGCCAGTAAGATACACAGGGTACAATAAATGAGAGATGAAAAACCAAAGAAGATTTTGTATTTACTAAGACGAACCCAAAAATGTCTGATGTTAAGTACATGAGAAAGAATGACAGGGTAGTAAACAGTTCTATTCAAACAGCAGTATAACAATAAATGCTACCAAGGGAACAGTGTAATGCATTTCAAATATATTGCTCCCAAATTCTAGTATTTGGAAATGTGACAAGAACATAAATAGGACAGGAGCCACTGGGAGGAAAAAGAAATGCATCTAGACCAGTGGGTTTCAGGCTTTGTATTCTTCAGAATCACCTGGTGTGGGGAGGGCAGTTCTTAAAATACGCATTGCTGAGCCCCACCCCAGGGCTTCTGATTAAAGAGGTCTGGGATGGGGGTCCAAGAATTTGCATATCTAATAAGTTTCTAGATGATACTGATGATGCTGGTTTGTGGATCACACTATGAAAACTACGACCGATCTACAGTTCCTGTTTAAGTGTAATATTCAATAGGAGTCAAGCAGGGAGAGCAGCCAATAAGCCTAGGCCAATGATATGTACATGTAACATAACCAGAGAGAATGTCCCTCAACTAAGGAATAAATGGCAAAGAAAAGACAAAACAAACGTGGAATTTATGCAAAAATCCTGATAGAGAAAGAACACAATTGGGAAGAGCTAATTCAACTAAGTGAAAAAATGTTTAAGAAAATAACTAATTTGACCTCTAAAGAAAATTAGAGAAATAAAGAACTATATAATGCAAGAGATAAAAGATGAGATAATATGACCCAAAGAAATGAATAAGCAAGAATAAAAGAGAAATGGCAAAGGAAGTTCGGAAATTAAGGGAAAGAAACACCATTGGAGAACTTATTAGAGCATCCAGAGCAATGAAAAGCAAAAGAAATATAGAGAAAACAAAATCCATAATGTTGAAGACAGACTTGAGAAAGTCATTCCTAAATAAAGAGGAAAGGAAAAATTAGAAAAAAAATTAGAGAGAAAATGACAGACATGAAGGAAAAACAATAGAAATCCTATATTGCTAATGGGGGCACCTAAAGTAAACAATGAAATAATTGGAAAATGAAAATTTTTTCAATATCTTGTGCTGAAGTTAGTTTTCTGATTTGAAAAATCTTGAATATGGTAAAAAAAATTTACATAGCCTAGTGAAGAAATGGAAGTTCAAGGTAATATATGAAGAACAGTATGGAGGTTCCTTTAAAAACTAAAAATAGAGTCACAACATGATTCAGCTAGCCCACTGTTGGGCATATATTCAAGATGAAAACTCTAATTCAAAAAGATACATGCACCCCCATGTTCATACACAGCACTATTTATAATAGCCAAGACATGGAAGCAATCTAAGTGTCCATCAACAGATGAATGAATAAAGAAGATGTGGTGTGTATATATATATATATATATGTACAAACATACACACATGCACATATATATACAATGGAATATTACTTAGCCATAAAAAGGAATGAAATAATGCCATTTAGAACAACATGGATGGCCCTAGAGATTATCACAGTATGTGAAGTAAGTCAGAAAGACAAAGACAAATACCATATGATATCACATATGTGGAATCTAAAAAATGATACAGATGACCTTATTTGTAAAACAGAAATAGACTCACAGATATAGAAAACTTGTGGCTACCAAAAGGGGGTGGGGGAAGAAGGGGATAGGTCAGTTAGGAATTTGGGACTGACAGAGACATTATACTACACTATACTACATTATACAAAATATACTACAATATACTACATTATACAGAAGAGATAGACAGCAAGCTCTGTATAGCACAGGGAACTATATTCAATAACCTCTAATATGTAACAACCTATAATGAAAAAAATCTGAAAAAATATATCTATATCACTTTGCTATACACCCAAAACTAGCACAACATTGTAAATCAACTGTGCTTCAATAATGTTTTTTTTTAAGAGCTCCTAAGCACAAGAACCACATGCCCTCCATTCCCAGGACTGAAGAGCTGCCTCATGGTCTTGTATAGCCTCTTCTTTGCTGCAGTGAAACCACTCCAATGGCTGAGTCATCCTCATCTTTCTGTTTTCAGTTGTTATTGTTGTTTAGTTGCTAAGTTATATCTGACTCTTTCGTGACCCAATAGACTGTATGTAGCCCGCCCGGCTCCTCTGTTCATGGGATTTCCCAGGCAAGAATACTGGAGTGGGTTGCCATTTCCTACTCCAGGGGATCTTCCTGAACCAGAGATCAAACCCACATCTTCTACATTGGCAGGTAGATTCTTTATCACTGAGCCTTCTCTTTTTTAAGTTTAATGTCAAATTTTCTGAACCCTTTCCTAACCTTCCTCTATAAAGCAGACCTTTGAATTATTATCACTTCATCTTAATTATTTGTTTCTCACCATTATGGCTTTTTAATTTGCAAAACATATTACTCTGTTTTTAAATGTTTGTAAATTCAAATTCCACAAGGAGAGAAACAGAGTTTGTCTTGTTCACCGCTGTGTTCCTAGCATCCACTACAGTGATTAGCACACAGTAGTTAATCCAAAAAATATGAGCTAAATTAACTAATAAATAATTATTAAGACAATTAAAATCATATTTTAGACTGTAAGATGAAATGGTATTAATTAGTCTAATTAATGGTATTAACTATTTATACACTGAAACACTTTGCAACTATTAATAATGACAATGCAAATCTATATTTACTGATATAGAATAATGACCACAATACATTAATGAATGAAAAAAAGATCACATATTTTGTTTGATCTACTTTCAGTTATTACACATGGGTTGTGACTGTGTAGTTATATGCATAAGATATTTACCAAAATATTAGCAATTGCTGTCACATACTATTTAGTTTCCATATGTATTTTTTATAGTCTGAGTTTCTTCGTTTACAATGAACATGTATTATTTATAATAAGTTTTTATTTTGAAGAGGGGGAAACATAGGTGTTCTTATCCATAAATACACAACACAACTCTAATCTTCTTGCTTTAAAACAACATACAAATGTCAAGCTGAGTGACTTTTTTTTTTTTTTGGAAATAAAGAAACAGCAGTGAAAATTTCTTAAACATGTACTGTTTTCTATTTGAAACTATATTAGCTTCAAAATTAAATAATTACTGGATGGCTCGAGTACAGTGCCCTCTTCCTAGTCTATATCGACTGAAGAGTTGAAGGGAACATTTTATAATAAAGTCTTTTTTTTCCTCTCAATCTTGCCCAATGAAAAAACAAACTATGAGGACTTATTACCTATTTTGAGATTTCTTAGTGTACCCAATACTCTCCAAATCACGTTTAGTCACTAGACTCTTTTCAGCCAGATCTGTGGTCTAGTCTGAACTCAGAGAGGTTTTCTTGTACTTATATATTTATTTCCTGCAATTGTCAAGCTGGAAAAATTCATGTCAGCCTCTGCCAAAAAGAAGGCACAAAGTCATCAAAGACGGCTTTTATTCAAACCTTCAGTAATAACCATGTAATTATGGAAGCATTTAAAATAATCTCAGGAACTTCAAGTAAAACCATCCGTGTAAAAAGGCATTTGTGCATATACACTGTCATATACGGAGTCGTCTGTTCATCGAAGCAGAATCACAACCATTCCTATAAATCATACTGACATACTCTGTTCTAGTCCAGCTTGCAAGATAGCTGCTTTCACGACGTCCCCAAATCACAAAACGAGAAGCAGGGTATAGTCAAATTACTTTTCTGACAAACAAACCAAAAAAAAAAAAAAAAAGGAAACTTGCAAGGATGAATTTGTATGAGACTGAAACGTGCTTGGAAGACCAAGAGCTGAGAGATCACTGTGATTCCTGTGGGCACCATGATATGCCAAAATTGCTTTATGACACTTAGCCATAACTGCAGCTAACCACACTGCTGGGGCTCCTTTCTTGGCATGATCAGAGCCTATGAATATGCGTGTGTATTTGCGTGTGTGCATAAATTAATTTCCTTGTGAAGATGCAATTGCCCCACCTGCTATCTTCTGTCTCCATCTTAAATTTTCATCAAGTGTTGCCAATTAATTCACGAAACAGAACGGAAGAGTGAAAATTGCGGTGCAAAATGTCTTGACTTATGGATGAACCTGGTTATGCCCCATGATTTTTGTGACTACTTTAAATATTCTGTGATCGAATTGATTAAATAATTAAAGCTGCTACAAACATGTCAGATGGAATTTCACATCAAATTTCAACTGGGGCTTGGAAATGTCATGTATTTTTCTAATGCTTTGGGATTCTTTACATTTCTGGAAAGTCACCTGAGGTTTTCACCATCATACAACAGACGGTTGTAGCAGGATGAAAGCGCTATCTCCTAGGAATTAGAAGCACTGGATTTTGTAATTTATAAGCACTGCGACCCTGAGCAAATAACTCACCTCTCTGAGATCTTTTTGTCATATCTAAGACATGGAAATAAGATTTGTTCTGCCCATCTCATAGGATTCTTTAAAGATTAAATAAAGTAAGCCCATGTCTATTTGAAATGCAGTTTGAAAATTCTAAGTGCAAAACAAGTTCAATAGCATTATTAAGAGAAGTCACTGTATCAGTAACTAGTTTGAAGCAATTGTAAAAAAGCTATTCAGTACAGCTGGTATCACTCAACATCTATTGAGCATTCACTCTTTGGAAAGCACTTCAGGTGTTCAACAACACTGTCTTTCTAGTGAAGACTACTTAACACAACTAAAGCTCTAAAAACACAGCAACAGACAAGTGCCAAGTGGCGGACATCAACAGAGAGTGTTGACAGATGGGAAGTAAATGGTTTCACCACGACCTTCCAGGATGAGGGAAGTGTTGAGCCTTGAAGGACAGCAGGTGTTTTTTTGTTTTCTTATGGCTTTTACGGTTTAGATACTGAGATTTTAAACTGATAAATAACCATATTCCTTTCCTACTCCAAGTTCAAAGCCAATTGATAACTAGCTGCTGTTATCAGAGAGAAGCACATGTTTTTAATACAGCTTTATTGCAGAGATTAAATTACAAAATGCCATTTGGCCTCTTGCCACCTGACATCCCCTTACATAAACTTAGCACTCAGCTCCGGCAGATTTGGACACCTGCAGCCTTCCCTAGTGCGTCCCAGGTGGCTGCTAGTGGTAAAGACCCCACCTGCCAATCAATGCAGGAGACTTAGGATTCACGGGTTCGATCCCTGGGTGGGGAAGATCCCCTGGAGGAAGACATGGCAACCCACGCTAGGACTCCTGAGTGGACATGACTGAAGTGACTTAGCACACATGCATACGGGCCTCCCTAGTGGTAACAAGTCAAAACAGAACGTGCACAAGCCACGCACGGAGCACTCCACAAATGAGAGGAGCGGGAGCCGAGGTGAAGCCTGCTTAGTTCCGGCCGGCCGCGAATTCCTCAGTCAGGCAAGTCACACCTTCCCCCGCAGGGAGGAGCAAGTCCAACCAAAAGAGGCCAGGAGGGTTTACTCTACAGAAATAAATCTTCTCACTGAAACGGGAGTCCTGACATCGAGGTTCCTTGCCAGCACGAGGGTGAGGTAAAACTATAACTTTACTCTTTTTCCAAATGAGCAGCCATGTAAATAACCCAATCTTCTCCGTTTAATTTGAAAGTCACTTTTCCAGATGCCAGATTTTCTATGTATTTATATCTATAAAATGTCTATTGTATCTCTCCTCTGTATCACTGATTTAGTTCTACGCCGTTTTAAATATGTTTGTGTCTGGAAAGCTTAGCCCCGCCCCCGCCCCCCACGTTAGTATGATACCTTGAAAGGCAATTAGGAGTAAAGATGGATATAGATGAGGGAGGTGTTCCAGGTGCGGGAGGTGGCAAAGCAGGAAGAGGAGGTGAGACGACGTTGCATCCCCAGGGAAAATGAATGGCCCGCACTAGCTCGAGAAGAGAGTGTTTGCAAGGGAGTTGGAAACTGTCAACATAGAGCAGTATCTGCAGTGTAACAGGAGAGAGCAAGTCGTGGCCCCCTAAGACACTGAGGTTTCTGGACGGGGTACCAACACAGAGGACGCCCCAGGTGGCCCAGGGGTAAGGAGTCAGCCTGCCAAAGCAGGAGGCGCAGGCTTGATTCCCTAGGTCCAGAAGACCCCCAGGAGGACATGGCAACCCGCTCCAGCTTTCTTGCCTGGGAGGCCCCACGGACAGACGATCCTGGCGGGCTGCAGTCCGTGGGGTCGCAAGAGTCGGGCATGACTGACGAGCAGGCATTTGCGCACCAACACACAAAAGGGGCTTTATGAAGATTACCGCCATCTTACTATTCTCTCAAGACTTCAGAAACCAAAGGAGAATACGGCTTATTAGAACAGTCTAAGAGTAAACAATCGGGGCAAGGGTTGTAACGGAATACATATTTTTTCTTGAATGTTTAATTAAACAAGACAAGGACATGGGTTTGTCAATTTAGTCTAGCTATTTATATAACTAGTGCACAAGTATACATCACTCCAAAATGCCTTTACATAATAACACATAACCCTATTGTTTCTTTATTATTGTGACCCACTTCTAGTGGTAAAGAATATCTAATGATAAAAGAGAAGAATTTAAAAATGTGATTAGCACCAAGAATGTTCTAAAGCAAATTTTAAAACAGGAAAGTTTACTTTTAGGAGTCTCCACTTGACCTCCCAAACCTTTGGAAAAATAAAAAAACAGTTCTTACTTCTAATGGAAATAATACGTTTTTTAAAATTTTTTGTTTAAGGTATTTGGATACTACCTGACTGGAGGAACAGGTGAGGAAAAAAAAGATATCAAAGAGAAATTCTAGAATTGGAAGGAATTAGTTATCAGAACCAGGAAAGTCTAATCACTTACCGACTTCAAAAGTCACCTTTGCTGCTCAAATGAGCTGAAGACTGATACAGGCTTTTATAAAAGGAACAGAATGAAATGAATCATACAGAAGGAACTGGAGGAGCCAAGAGGTCTTCTTTCTGCTGTTATATAAAATTAATATTGTGAAAACAGAATTTAAGAAAAATGGTATTTACCAGCAAGCTCATGTGGACCATCAGGAAGAATCAAGGCAGATGCTAGCTTAGAATCATCTACAAAACTTGAAGGAACTAAACCTAAGAAAATAATTCCAGATTTATGCGAAGATCAGGTTATACTGCTGACCGCTGCATTATTTTTATAAATGTTGTAATTAAAATGCAGAAAACAAAAAGAGAGTTTGAATAAATTATGGTGTTCCTCAAGACAATCCATGTCATTTTAAAAAGTGATATAAAACAGAAACACTTCTGAATGTTCATAGGAGAATCTCTGTGGACCTTATCCCCAGCAAAACAGTTGTAATTGGAGAAAACTGTATTTAAAAACAACAATTTAAGGTCTGTGGAAATTTTCCTAAGGGCATATAGCAAGTGGAGAAACATTTATTCAAGAACATCCAATAACTCTTCATAAGAACAGCTCAGTGTGAGGGAAGCCCTCCTCCAAGCAGATGCAGCCACGAAGACAAGCCTCCGTTGCCCGCCCCCCCACCACCCCCAGCCTGCCAGGCTCCTTTCCCCCTGGGAAGGGGTGTCTGTCAGCACCGCTCACCCGCCCACTGTCCCCGTCTGCACTGCAGAGCCTCTGCTCCAAGGAATAGCGGCACAGAGGGGTGAGGCTCTTTCTCCACCAGCACCCCAGCAGGGCAGAAGCTCCCCCATAGGCACAGCAGGTGGAGAGCCCTGGCCCCGATCACCTCACCTTTGCTCTCTCGTAACGGGGCATCCGCAGTGTCCAGCAGCAGCCAGCGGAGGATCTCAGGCCCGGCTGCACATCCCCAGGGCCCGCTCACAGAACAGGACTTTCCCCGAGAGAAGGGGCCGCAGCCCCAGCCCCGTTCTCCCCGTGAGAAGGTCTCAGCACACTGAGCCCTTTACTGTCTCTAAGGGGACTGACGTTATCTGCAACAGAGAGGCGAGTTCAAGCATGGGGGCATCACCGAAAACCATGGAAATCTTGGTGGCGAGCCATTAAGAGGCCGGTACCTCCTTGAGAGCGACAGCTAAGACACAAGACTGGCTAACAGGGAGCCGGGGGAGAAAAGGCTGAGAGAGCCCTCCTGGGACCAGAGAAGGCCTGGACGCATCCCCAGGCAGAGAGGCTGGACTTCAACTGGATTAGACTGCGGAGCAAGTTGTGCCCAGGGCACTGTCCAAAATAATAGAGCAATCAGCTAGCAATTAATAGAAGCTAATAGCTGACTGTGATACCAGTGTAGACAGACTATCCAGAACCTCAGCAGGGAGATCAGAGAAAGACACTGTCAGAGCATCAAAGAGAGCCTAACAAAAAGCCACTGTCAAAGCCGGTGCTCTGTGACAACCTGGGGGATAGGGTGAGGAGGGAGGCGGGAGGGGCTCTCAGGATGGAGGGGACACTGTATACCTATGACCGATTCATATTGATGTATGGCAAAAATCATCACAATATGATAAGAGTAATAATCCTCCAATTAAAATAAATAAGATTAAAAAAAAAAAAAACCCACTGTCCCCCCCTGAGTAAGCAATATCCCAGCCCTAACCCACTGCTTCTCACTTGGCTGCTCCGGACACTCAGCTTTGACATATGACAAGATGCCAAAGGCCAAGACTTCACAGGATACTTGATCTGCACAGTACTGCGTCTAGGAAACTGACTACAGACTGGTTCCTTAAAAACTGTTCATCTATCCACCCTCTAGCTCCCAAAGTGGGTGATCAGTTTTAGTATCAGTAATTTCATCAACAGTTCCAAAGGTGTTTCAACCCAGTAATTGAACATAGTGGCAGCAGCAAACCAGTGAAAACATATGAATGGTGTGTGGGATGCCATGTTGCTATGTTGGGTATCTCAATTCTATGTTGGCATCAGGACGCAATCCAGTAACTCAGGATAAGATCCTTGCTTACTCCTATCGCTCCCCCCTTGTACACAAACACACCATCACCACCACTGCCATCCTGACCCAGAAGAGACTAGAAAGAGCCAGGCAGGATGGCATGACTCTTGTTGCTGTTCAGTCGCTCAGTCTTGTCTGACTCTTTTGCGACCCCATGGACCGCACCACGCCAGGCTTCCCTGTCCTTCACCATCTCCTGGAGTTTGCTCAAACTCATGTCCATTGAGTCAGTGATGCCATCCAGCCGTCTCACCCTCTGTCATCCCCTTCTCCCCCTGCCTTCAATCTTTCCCAGCATCAGGGTCTTTTCTAATGAGTCGGTTCTTCGCATTAGCACTCTAGTCCCCATGAAAACTGCCAAGAATGCTGAAGGGAAAACTGAGACAGAGGAAGCCCAGCCATTCAGTTTAACATGGGAATCCTGGTGAAGAATTCTCAGCACAACAGAGACATCCTCATGACTACTTCCTCCTAGTCCAGAGTTACCCCTCAACACTCCGTACCCCAAACCTAATACACACCCTAGATCTCAGCATAAACTATTACATGTAACTCTCTGAACACATGGGGTTCTCTGCTTGTTGTTGTCCTGTGTGTGCTGATCCCTTCCCTCCTGTTTGCATTTTGCTCACCTAGCCAATTCCTAATTATCACGAACTCTATTAAAACATCTCTTTCCCCCAAAGTCTTCCCTAATACCCCCAATCTGGTCTGGAGGTTCATTTCACATACTCCCATGTCAACTTCTATTGTAGCCCTTATATGCTAGCAGAGCTATCTCTTATTGATGTTTTTGACTGTAAACTCATTAGAAATTAGAACCATTACTCATTAATCCTTTTATTCATAATATCCAGCACAATGCCAGGCAGAGAGGAGCTCAACAGATGTGGTGTTAAGTGAGTGAGTGATTGTAGTTTCTGGGGCAAAAAATTGCTATTAGAAGCCAAGGCACCCCAAAAGTAGACACCATGACCACAAAAATAATTCCAGAACCCACTGCCAGTCATTCTAAGACTTCAAACAAATTGTTTCCATTGAGACTAGTTAACTAATGGACAGAGCTAAGCCTACAGGTCACAAGTGACTTTCTTTGTAGCTAAAGGAGGCTATGGACTAAAGAAACTCAACATGAGTCTCTGGTAAACTGAGATAAAATAATGTGATAATGTGTGATATATTTACATTAAAACAAAGACATCTTAGGTATTTTTTCTTAACTCATAGAAATGGTTTAAGAGTGCCATTTCAGTCACTAGAGCAGAAACTGGGAGAAAATATGTATACATAGAAAGCTTCTTGAAACCACACTCAAGTCTTACTTCATAAGTGACCATTTGGGACTGCCCTGGTGGTCCAGTGGTTGATAGCCCACCTTCCGATTTGGGAGGTGGGTGTTCGACTCCGAATCAGGGAACTAGGACCCCACGTGCTGCGGGTGTAGTTGAGCCCATGCACTCAATGAAAGAGCCCACATGTCTCAACCAACACCCAATGCAGCCAAAAATAAATGTGCATGCTCAGTTGCTTCAGTAGTGTCCAACTCTTTGCAACCCTGTGGACTGTAGCCTGCCAGGCTCCTCTGTCCATGTGATTCTCCAGGCAAAAATACTGGAGTGCCATGCCCTCCTCCAGGGAATCTTCCCGATTCAGGGATGGAACCCACATCTCCTGCATTGCAGGTGGATTCTTTACCACTGAGCCACTTGGGAAGCCTAAAAACAAATAAATAAGTGACCACTATTTAGGGTCACCAGGCTTCCCTGGTGGCTCAGACGGTAAAGAATCTGCCTGCAAAGTAGGAGATCTGGCTTTGATCCCTGGGTTGGGAAGATCCCCTGGAGAAGGAAATGGCAACCCACTCCAGTATTCTTGCCTGGAGAATCCCATGGACAGAGAATCCTGGCAGGCTACAGTTCATGAGGTCTCAAAGAGTTGGACACAACTGAGTGACTAACACACACACATTTAGGGTCTCCAAATAAAATTTAAATACAGTGTATTTTAGTAAAAGTATGACCCAAACATATAAAGATTTAAGTATATCCTAATTATTGCATGGGATATACTTACACTTTAAAAAATTGCTATTTATCTGAAATTCAAGCTTATGGGCATTTTCACTTGGTTAAAAACAAAACCTTCAAAAAGCATATTATTTTTGACATTAATCCTTTGTCTGTTGCTTCATTTGCTATTATTTTCTCCCAATCTGAGGGCTGTCTTTTCACCTTACTTATAGTTTCCTTTGTTGTGCAAAAGCTTTTAAGTTTCATTAGGTCCCATTTGTTTATTTTTGCTTTTATTTCCAATATTCTGGGAGGTGGGTCATAGAGGATCCTGCTGTGATTTATGTCTGAGAGTGTTTTGCCTATGTTCTCCTCTAGGAGTTTTATAGTTTCTGGTCTTACATTTAGATCTTTAATCCATTTTGAGTTTACAAAGGATTAATCTCAAAAATATACAAGCAACTCCTGCAGCTCAATTCCAGAAAAATAAATGACCCAATCAAAAAATGGGCCAAACAACTAAACAGACATTTCTCCAAAGAAGACATACAGATGGCTAACAAACATGAAAAGATGCTCAACAACACTCATTATCAGAGAAATGCAAATCAAAACCACAATGAGGTACCATTACACGCCAGTCAGGATGGCTGCTATCCAAAAGTCTACAAGCAATAAATGCTGGAGAGGGTGTGGAGAAAAGGGAACCCTCTTACACTGTTGGTGGGAATGCAAACTAGTACAGCCGCTCTGGAAAACAGTATGGAGATTTCTTAAAAAACTGGAAATAGAACTGCCATATGACCCAGCAATCCCACTTCTGGGCATACACACTGAGGAAACCAGATCTGAAAGAGACACGTGCACCCCAATGTTCATCGCAGCACTGTTTATAATAGCCAGGACATGGAAGCAACCTAGATGCCCATCAGCAGACGAATGGATAAGGAAGCTGTGGTACATACACACCATGGAATATTACTCAGCCATTAAAAAGAATTCATTTGAACCAGTTCTAATGAGATGGATGAAACTGGAGCCTATTATACAGAGTGAAGTAAGCCAGAAAGATAAAGAACATTACAGCACACTAACACATATATATGGAATTTAGAAAGATGGTAACGATAACCCTATATGCAAAACAGAAAAAGAGACACAGAAATACAGAACAGACTTTTGAACTCTGTGGGAGAAGGTGAGGGTGGGATGTTTCGAGAGAACAGCATGTATATTATCTATGGTGAAACAGATCACCAGCCCAGGTGGGATGCATGAGTGCTCGGGCCTGGTGCACTGGGAAGACCCAGAGGAATCGGGTGGAGAGGGAGGTGGGAGGGGGGATCGGGATGGGGAATACATGTAACTCCATGGCTGACTCATGTCAATGTATGACAAAACCCACTGCAATGTTGTGAAGTAATTAGCCTCCAACTAATAAAAATAAATGAAAAAAAAAGCATATTATTATATTATAGTAGTTTTCTAATATATCAAAACCTAGCCCCTTACATCAAGGGTCAACATTCCTTCCTCATCCGCTTTCCAGTTTAATTAAAAACTTTAAAACTTTTCTTTTCTGCACCGTTTTCATTGACTGTTTCTGCCAGGACTCCGAGATACCTCTGTGTTGTTAAGAAATCTAAGGCTCGAGGGAAGTAGGCAGCAGCACACTCCCAGGCTGATCACCAAGCCAGCGGCGCCTGCACACACTCTGCCACTCGCATTCGGCTGTTACCAGTCACAACAAAAGTAATTATAGTCTCATTAAATAGGGCTATTTCTCATAATAGCCTAATTTGATCTCCAATAAGGACTGGATCCAGCAGTGCTTTGGGAAGCACAGAGCTGCTGATCTCAGTGGCAGCCTACTTGGCACATGGAACAAAGATTTTTGTTTTCTTGTTCAGCATCACTGCCACCTGTGAAATTCCTAAGGTTCCTTCTTCATGAAAATTCAATCTCCTTCTCAGGCTGAAAACATTTCTATTTATAATGGTTACACATAGACACTGAGGAGGATTCAATAATTCCCAACATCCCATAGTGAGGTTTTTAATGTCTTTCTTTAGATGTATTTTGTATGAAACACACATCTTGATATTTTATTACCCTATTAAGATGAAAGCCATGTAAGAGTGACAATTATCATCTTTATGAACTTTATATCACTGCAAATTTTTTTCAAAAACCTACATGTTACCTGCAAAAAAATTTTTTGAATTCACTCTTACAAGCCATTTTACCACATTAAAAATCAGTTCTGCCATTTAAAATTTGATGGTATAAGTAGAAATGTTACCAGCATCTTCATTTGTATTTCTTCCTTTCACACTCAATTCTGTAGCAATTTATAAATTTAAATGCTCTTTTAAAAATAACATCTCAACTCCACCCAACTGGAGAGCCAAGTTCTAACATATGTCCAGGTGCATCAAGCATTATTTCAAAATCACCAGGTCTCTCAGTCATGTCTAACTCTTTGCAACTCCATGAACTGTAGCCCGCCAGGCTCCTCTGCCCATAGGGATTCTCCAGAATCTGGTTCTCCAGTATTCAGAATTCTCAAGAATACTGGAGAGGGTTACCATGCCCTCCTCCAGGGGATCTTCCCAACCCAGGGATTGAACCCAAGTCCATGAATGTCAAAGACTCTGCTCAATTCACCTAATGCTCCTCATTTGATTTTGCTGAGATACCTTTACTGCTGTGTAACAAGAATGAGTTTCAACATGGTCTAGCCCCACCTCCTCCAGGTTCATGTGCTGCCCTTCGTATAACCTCACCAAACCTCCAGATGTTCCTCCAGGTTACCTTCCTTCTGTTTTGGGCCCAATGAAAATGGGAATTTCCACCAAGGAAGTTTGGATAGGATTCAGCTATGTCCAGGCACAAGGGAGGGCCACTTCTGCAGTTCAACTTAGGATGAATCACATGCACTATTAATAGATCATGAAAGATCCTCCCCAGAGAGGGAGGAACAAGGCTAATGTGTCCCCTCAGAGAGTCACATACTCAAAGGACACTATCACTGGTCCATGGACACTCCCTCAGCTCTCACATGGCTCCCTGATGTGAGCAGAAGATGGGGTTAGACAGTTTTTCAAGCTAAACCTGATCTTCTCTGTGAAGTCTCCTGATATCAGTCTTCAAACACCTCCTCCAAGTACACATTGTTGCTCAGTCACACAGTCATGTCTGACTCTTTGCAACCACATGGACCGCAGCACACCAGGCCTCTCTGTCCCTCACCATCTCCTGAAGTTTGCCCAAGTTCATGTCCATTGCATCGGTGATGCCATCCAGCCATCTCATCCTCTGATGCCCTCTTCTCCTTCCTTCCCAGTACACATATTACCCATATTACCCACTCTCAGATCAGACTGGTCTTGGGTTTTCCCGATTTCACTTGTTCTCAACCCTGGCTGCATATTAGAAAAACCCAGAGAGTTTATTTGTTTGTTTAGTTGGTTGGTTGGTGGTTTTGTTTCAGTACCAATGTCTGGTCACCACTCTGAGAGATTCTGACTCAACCAGCCTGGGGCAAGGCCTGGGGACAAGCATCTTAATAGCCTCACCAGATGAGTCTATGGTTCAGCAAAAGTTCAGAGCAGTGCTTTTTCTCTTTCTCATCTATTGTTCTGGCATAAACTATTAGCCAAGCTTCCTTCAGGGTCTTTCCTTTGGACTCTCAAGATGTGTTCTTTTGCGGAAGCTGGCTCTTAAAAATAGAGAATTTTGACTTTTAAATTGAAACTACAGTTATGGGACTGGCAGTCCAGTGGTTAAGACTCTGAGCTTCCAATGCAGGGGGTGCAGATTCGAGCCCTGGTCAAAGAATTAAGATCCCACATGCCCTGTGATGTGGCCCAAAGATTTTTAAAAAACTGTTTAACTACTGTTTTCCAGGTGGACTTTAAGGATGTGTTTTGGAAGGCACAGAGAGAGCCGCAACTGTTTCTTTCTCTCTGTCTTCGTATCATCACAATTCTAATCCTCCTGAAGGGACAGCTCTGACACTGGTCAGGAAGTGGTCTCACACTATGAAGAGCAGAAAAGAGCAGAAATATCGACATTTCCAGATACCGTCACACCATGTTCACCCCCTTATTTAATTTCCCTTTTCCTTCAGCCCCTCTGTTGAGAGAAGACTCCTTTAGTGCTCTTCCTCCCAATAATATTTATGAGGTTAGGAAGGCACCAGTGGTTCTCTCCAAAGGACAAGAGAAATGACCAGAGTCATGGGGATTATTTAGGACCCTCAAGGTTCTCAGCCTCAGCCTGGTACTACAAGGATCCCTGAAAAGAAAATAGAGACATTTTTACTAGCATCTAAGGAATTGGGCCTCACCCGTAATCTATCTTATTTATCTATGCAGTGACCCAAGGTAAGCACAGTTATTACTGGGAGCCTGCCCACACATGGATCAATCCAAAATGTCTTGCCTCGCAAACTTAGGGTTTAAATCAAGCCACTTCTCCCAGAATATGCACCTTGAATGACTGCACCCTCCATTTGCTACCATGAGAATGTCTTCTTGTGATGAGTCCAAACCCCTATGGACTCACCCTTCCCAAAGGGTATGGCCCCAGGAAAGGAAATGGAAAACATGTTCCCTGCTTCGTTCACTGTTGCTGCTGCCCTGTGGGGGGACCGAGGTGCCATGCCGCTATCACAGGCCTGGCAGAGTTTGTTCAGGAGCAGGAAGCTTTCCCCACACACGTTGCAGCCAGCTAGGAGCCAGGCCTGAGCGCCCTGCCGCAGGGATGGGCTTGGCACCACCATGTGCCACAGAAGCAAATGCCAGGAGTGTTCTCCTCCACACAACCTCAGTAACTTCCCTACAGACCAGCCTTCACGCTGCGGGCCTTCAGAGATGTGAGCGTGGGAGTGAACTTGCAGCTCGCGCCCATCCCCGCCGCTGACGGTCCTTCGGCTCTGCCATCTCTCGCCTCCAGCCGTAATGCGCCTTGCCGGCTCACTCAACGCCAGCCCCTGTATGCCAGCTATTGTACTGTACTGCTCTAGTTTTCAAGGTTCCACTGTAAGATTAAAAATGCTCTCTTTACTTTTTGTGTGTCTATTTTTTATGTATTATTTGTGTGAAAAGTATTATAAACCTATTACAGCACAGTGCTACATAGCTGCCAGGAGCCAACACACAAGACCCTACCCCTAACAAGGCCGTAAGGGAGAAAACCTGGCGGGCAAGGCGGATCAGGTTTTCAGGGGTTTCGAAAAGCTGCCCCCGGCGCTCACCTTAAAGATGATATCTGTCTTCCTGACGCCTGCCTCAGTGGACTACTCCCTAATTTCTCTGACACAGGCAGGAAGGCCTTCCCCGATCTCTTCCCAAATAAGAATCAATTCAGAACTTTAATCAATAAGTTTCCCAGATGGTGGTATTTTATGAGATTATTCAGGGTGAAAGGAGTGTTTTAATTTAAACTCCTTTGCTGGTAGTTTGTTAGCCAAACGCATTTATGCCCTTGGTACTAATATGCATGATTGCTTATAATATCCTAATCATAAAATAGCATAAAGAACCTGATTATATAAAAGCCCTAATAGATATAGAGCCCTTTTAAGGGGTAAAGGAGTCCTATTAGAAAACATAAGAAAAATTATTCTATAGGTGGTTATGGGGTTGTGATTTGCTTGCTGTGTTTTTGCTTGCTGTATTTTTACCTTTAATGTGCTAAGGTTGTGTTATAAAAACCATTGTTAATATAGTTAAAGATCTAGAGAAATAAGAACTTAGCCCTAGTGTGGTAACAATGAGATGGTTGTTAACTGTCAGTCAGGAGTGCTAGGCAGAAGCTGCCTCACCAAAGTCTCAGAGTCAGTATGGGGTAAACTTGTTAGATAAACGCAACTGACAACTTTTGCAGAAAGATTAATTTTTGTATTAACAAGAATATAATTCTACTCTGTATTATTTCCCTATGACACTGTTACCTTTCAGTTAAGGTCACCATAAAAACGGAAAATAGGTTTACAATCACCTGACCTGCATAAAATGTTAATAGCCCCAAGGCCAGAAGATCATGTGCTAAGAATTACTATAGAATTAGAAAGCAAAAAAATCCTGCTTTTCCTAAAAATCAAAATGACGTAATGCTAATCCTGTGTAATCATGAGTAAGCATCTTGTACCTTGAAAACGTTCTGTGAAAGGGTATAAAACCGATTGTCAAAAAGTAAAACACAGACTTGGCCCTATCAAGGGTAGTCTCACGTGTCTTCTCTCTCTCTCGCAGACGCCGTTCATCCTGAGGGTACCCCCTGGATCCTGCCGAGGCTGGACCCCAGCACATAGCCAATTGTTTTAGTTGGGTACCTAGGCTAACGTTGTTGGACTTATGAACAAATGGGACTTATACCAACATGCTTTCAGAACAGAATTTGTTCCTACGTAGGGAACTTGCTGGACCGTCCCTCTCACTACCCTGGAGCCGTGAGGGGCTTGTCAGTATGACAAACAGCTAGTGACACAGTGCTCTCCACTGAGGCACACCACAGAGCAAGATACCGGTGGGAAGGACTTTTCAGCTTCAGTCACATCCATGTCCAGACCAGACTATGTCCTTAAAATCCCACGGAGAGAACCTGCTACCCTCGGGGACAAAGGACCAATCATGGTTTCTCTCTGAAGTGTCCCATAGGGCTGGATCCAAGTCATGTTCTTTTAATACTGAGGCCCAAACAGAGAAGTTGCTCCTTCCATCTAAAGGAAGAAAAAGGAAGAACCCTGGAGAGTCAGTGAGAGCCTTCTCTTCAAATCAGCCTTCAGAGACTCCACTTCCCGCAGGACCCACCTCAGATCTCTGCCTGGTCCACAGCTCCAGCCCCAGACATCAGACCCAAAAGGGGCCTCCCCTTTCTCTCCTCCCAGCTTCACCCTCACCTCAGAATGATCAAAGGTGCAATGCTGCTGCTTTTTCCTGGCACTCAACAGTCACGTGATGGCATGAAGTCAACTATTTTCCCCGAGACTCAGACTAGCAAGTGCAACCAATTGCATAACAAATGCTACCTTATTACATAACACAAGAGTGACAGAATAAACAGTAGAAGAAAATATTCATCTGGTCAGTGCATCTGGTCAGTTCCACTAAGGTAGAGATGCATTCTGTAAGTAAGCATAAATTCACTGGATTAAACCAGTCATTGGTGCAAACATTTAGCTGCCTGTCTATGAGGAAACTCCTCTTCAATGGCATATTCCCTGCTTATGGAATACTTTTGTGCCTACAGAAAGCCTTCTTGTGATAAGCAAATTACACTGGAGCACATAGAAAGTCCACCGCTGAAAACTTCACACAAACCCAAACCATGATTAGCATGTATTACTTGAAACATTATCAACCACATACTCACCAGACAAACCACTAAGTTCCTTTCCTTTCTTCTTTCACCCTCCTCTAGGTCAATGGGGAAGTACAAGCCTTAATTTAAATTCCCCATTACTTTGGACATACATGTCTCTACTTCATATCATCTCAATATAGCCTATTTAATTGTAAATTACGGATCCTATGAAGAGAGTTTTATTGCCTCTCCCATTTGCAGTTGTTTACACTTTGCTATCAATATTTTCCCACCAATATGCAATTCAGAGCCTGTTATGCTAACACTAAAGCTAACGGGTTATATCATGCTTCTGTTCCACTGCAGTGCACGTTTTTTAAAGAACATGAAGAGCCCATTTTGCAGATGTTCATACAGCCTCACAGCACAGATCTGCTTATATTCCACAATAACAATAAGCCTAGACCCCCACCCTCCTCCTCAGCCAGCTGCAGTTCAGAAATTTCATCTAAATTATTTGAGTCCTGACCTTTCATCACCTATCGCTTGTCCAGATGAAGGACAGGCATCACTATAGCCCTGTTGATGCACATGCACGGCGTGCTTACGACAACATCCAACCAAGCAGCAAAAGCAGAAGAGCAGATGTCTCTGGAAAGAAAGAGCCCCAAGGTTGCCATTACCGAGCCGTCCAGCGCCGCGATGCCAGGATGGATCCCAGAAAGGAGCTGTAAAGAGTCAAAGCCACAGGGGCAGCACATCTGTCTCAGCAGCATAATTCAGCCCGAGAGCCAGCTGAGAGCATGACAGCGTGGTTTAAAGGGAGAAGAGTCCTCAGTGAAGGCGGAACAAACTTCATCTCCCTGGAGTTCAGCAGAAGTCTAGAGAACACTACATATTGATCTCATCCTGCAACAAGGCACTTGTATTTTATCTCCGGTAAATAGCCCTTGTGAGACTTTTCAGGGATTCGATAAGAACGCATTTTCCTCTGGTCCTTTTATTTAAAAGTAACATGTAAGTTAAAACACACACACACACACACACACACTCTACAGAAAAACCATGAAAGCAGGACGTCCCAGTAGTCAGGCATAGGGCTAGCAAGCCCACCTACAGCTGAGCTCTGTTCTGGGTATTGACTGAGTGTGACACCTTAAGCAAGCTTCTTCATCTCGCCCTGTGTCCTGTCACCAGTGAGAAAACCAGGCTGATAAAGCTGCAGGGGTCCCTCACGGCCGTTCTGCATAACTCTGTAATGAGCGTAAATATGCTTCCAATGAGAAGACTGTACTGAAATGCTTGGAAACGAGACGAATTAACAATAACCAGAAGAGAACTGACAACACTGGAGAGGCTGTGGAGGCTTAGCCAGTCTGATTATGCCTCTGGAAAACGACACTTCAGGGCCTGTTTTGAGTGGCTGAGCTAGAGTCCAAAACCCTTTGAGGACTCGGCTTATTGCCAGTTTTCATCTGTTTTTATGTTGGAGTTTAATGCATTTTAACATTCATGTTCACATCCTTGTCTTTCTTTCCTCTCTCTTTTTTTTGACAATGTTTTACATGTTGTGGTGATTCATCTTAAAACTAACATATATACAGTAAGCATAAAAAAAGGGTCTAGGAGCAAATGACATGTTATCATTTTGCTAGCTGGAAATAACTAAAGAAGTATCACAATAACTATTAGTCATTGCTTTCATCATTTGTTTATCTGGAATTATGCAAATGACAGAACCAAACCAGCCAGCTGAAATCTGTCTCCCTTCTCCCTCCTCCACACCCAACTCCCAAACTTTCTGGCTTTCAAAGTAGCTGCATTTAGAATTGTAGGATGATAGTGAACCAAATAAAGGCAACGCAAAGAACATCTACCCATTAGGATTCTTTTCCTTCTCTTCTTTTTCTCAGGCCATAAATGAAGTAGATCCAGATTTTTATGGAGCCTACAGGCTGTACAGTATGGGAGCCCTCTTTGAGACTGAGAACACAGAGTTTTTCAGAAATATATAGCCATGTCAACACATGGCTAGGGCCCCTTTACATGAAGGGCCCTCAAGCTGAAAATAAATCTGCCTCCAGCCATGTGTAGCAGGGCTGGTAGGATATTCCCGTCTCTCATTTTCCCTCACACAGCCCTGCAGCCTACTTACCATGACCCCCTACCACTTTTTCTCCATGATCCTTTCCCTCCTTCTACAGCTTTTCTGGAACCTGGGAAATAGATGGATTCTGCAGGTAGGTCAGAACACACCCTATTTGTAGGATGAAACCTAGTAAGGACCAGCCTTCTTCCCAGAAAATTCTAAGAAATGACCTGAAGGGAAAAAAAGGCCAAGGATAATGAAATTATTTTTTTGATTTGAATTTTGAATTATGCTCACTTTCTGATCCAAATCCTAGAGGGGAGAAAACCAGAGCTCAGCCTGTGCCTGTGACAATTAAAGAAACTCATCACCTAGAGATTATCATACAAGTGAAGTAAATCAGACAGAGCAAGACAAATATCATAAGATATCATTTATACATGGACTCTACATAAAACACAAACTGACTTATTTACGAAATAGAAATAGACTCATAGACACAGAAACCAAACATTCGGTTACCAAAGGACTTGAGAGGCCAGGGAGGAGATCAATTAGGAGTTGGAGATTAACATATATACACTACAACAATATAAAGAATCCACCTGCCAATGCAGGAGACAGAGGACACACAGGTTCAATCCCTGGGTCAGGAAGGTCCAGGAAGATTCCTGGAGGAGGAAACGGCAACCCAGTCCAGTGTTCTTGCCTGAAAAATCCCATGGACAGAGGACCCTGGCAGGCTACGATCCATGGGGTCGCAAAGAGTTGGACACGACTAAGCACGCATGCATGCGGTACTATATATAAAAATAAACAAGACCTATTCGAGTAGCACAGGGAACTATATTCACTATCTTACAGTGAGCTGTAATTGAAAAGAATGTGAAAAAGAATAGATAGATAGATGTATAACTGGATCACTATGCTTTTCATCTGAAACTAACACAACATTGTAAACTAACGGCACTTCAGTTTTTTTTTTTTAATGGTAATAAAAAAAAAGAAAAGAAATCCATCACAAGCTATTCACATTGATTCCTAAGAAAAATTTGACCAAGGACCTGGCACTGTCTGATTTTAATTAGAGAAAGAAATGAATTAACAACTTTAGCTGCCAGCACAAACAGAAACCTGGAGAAGCCAGTCTGCTCCCCGCAGTCAGCAACATCACCTGTCTCCCACGCCTCCTATCTCTCCACATATAGAACAGCCACCCAGGGAAAAGGAGAGGAGGCGGCGCAAGCAGATGCAGCTGTTGTCAGAACAGGAAGGCTGCAGCTTCTGCAGTCCCCGCAGTGTACCGAGCCCAGGATCAACCAGGACAGGGGGTCACTCAAACACTCCTCGAGAACCCCGCACTCAGGACAGGCCAGGTCCGGAGGTTGGACGTGATCGGGAGCACCGAGGGGCCCGGCTGCAGACCTCGGAATCAGCACCCCCACCACATGCTCAACATCAACACCGTAGAGTCGATACAGCTTTAGTCCACCCTTGCATTCAACCGACAGACGGAAACACACTCAGATGCTGGAAATCTGCTGGACTGCTGTATGCTGCAGCCCGGGCACCCTGAGCTGAGGCATGCAGGACCCTGAGGTCCTCTTCCCCAGCTCCCCGCCCTCTCCTCCAAGCCCCCCTCACTGTCCTCCGCAAGGCGGCAAGCTCAGTCACTGCGCTTCCTCCCCGGCTGCTCCCCACATCCTAGTTGGCAGATCCCACTGATTCCAGAGATGATTCCTGAAACATCCCTTAAATCTGTCTCCTTCCTTTCTATTTTCATCACATCTGCTTTCATTAGGACTTCTCTTGATTTTTTTTCTGGATTGTGGCCCTAGCCTCCTACTGGTTTCCCAATTTTCAAATTCTTATTTCTTTCATTTGTCCTCAAATTGTCAATAGCTATTTTCTGAAGCACCAATCTATGTGCTCTGCTCTGTATATATATTTACAAAAGCTTTCAGTGATTCTCCATTGCCTAAAAATAAAAATCCACTGCTATCTACCTCTGCAATCTGTCTCCACAGACTCATCTCACACCACTCTCTCCTTCGCCCTCTCTGCTTTGGCCACATGAGCTCTTTCTTTGTTCTTCTAATCTCTATGTCTTTGCTGTCTTTCTGTTTGGAAGACTTCTCTGCCTCAAAATCCAGCTTAAATACTGTTTTTTTCTAAGTCTGCCTCTGACCCACCCTCTTCCTAGCTGCGTCAACATGTCTCTCCTCCGGCCTCTTTGTAATATCTATCAGTCTGCCTTAAAAGATAATTATCTGTGTTCACGTCCATGGCCAACAGGTTCTATTCATCCCTGTGTCCCCAGCATGCAGCGCAGAGTTGGCACGTGAAAGCACTCCATAAATACTTTCTGAAATAAATAATCTCCCCAAACACCCAGGATTGATGTGCAAATTTAGAGGAGGATTGTGCTAATTTTTTGTGACACTGCTTTTGGAGTGTTGGAGTCTACGCACAAGGGTGGTGGAAGGAGGTCAGAGCCACTCACATCAAAAGAACTTTGTTAATCAGAAGAGAGCTGGGGACTGGAAGCAGGAACTGCTTGTATCTTGAGGCTGTGTTTTTCTTTTTTCAGTCCCTTGCCCAAGTGTGTCTGACTTGACTTTCTAGTCTAGTTCCTAGTGGGTACTAAAGTTCTCCCAAAGCAAGGCCCTCTGAAAGATGAAGAATGCCAGTGTCCCTCAAAATTGATTTATATCCTTTAAGCTCTCAAAGCTCTTCTTGTTTGTGAAACCCCACCTCCTTTCTTCATTCACTATTAATTGCCAGCCTACTACAGTCAGTCAGCTTGCCTCACAGTCTCCAGCAAGCAAACCAGCAAGCTTACCATGTCTCCTCCTTCAATTAAACACCCCAAGTTACCGAAGGCTGCCGCCTCTGAACAACAGGATACTCTCCCAGACACAGTCCTTATTGTTAAAACATCCTTCTCTAAGACACTCTTATTCTATGTTAGATCAATGCAAAGAATGAATATACAGATTTGAATTTTTTAATTAATCGTCTGTAGATAAGCTCTACAGTAGGTATGCTCTTGTTCCCTACCACTCATCACCCCGTCTCAGTGAGAGGATTATCCATGTCTGTCCACTCCTGCATGACTTCCCGCGCATCCCTAAAGGGAAGTACATTTCCCTGCCCTGTTTCAGCTAACGGTACACAAGCGCACACGCCAGGTCCCAGTTCACAGCCAAAGCATCAAGAGTCAGTATATGCTTCCACCAGTTGACTTTTACTCGCCAGTGCACAAAGAAAAAAAAGCATGTCCCCCAGTGTGGCTGCCTCCTGAGCTAGGATCCCAGGTGACAACTGCATGCAGAACAGAGTCTGGCAAGTCCCAGAAGAGCTGTCAGCTACCAGCAGGCAACGTACAACTGATATTTTGGGGTTATTTATGACTGCAGCACAATTGATAGATATAACAGATCAAAACATTTTTATGCACAATGCATTTTTATTTTATGATGTATTTTATACATCAAAATAAAAATGCTTTTTATATAAAGTTCACATAAATCAGTAAAAAGAAAATACAAAATCCCAAAAGATAAATGGGTAAAGGAAATAGAACATTTTGAAATGAGAAAGTCTATTAATGAACAAATTGTAAAATATTCAGCTTTGCTATTAATTTAAAAATTAAATGAAAGGACTAGTATTATTTTTCATAAAATTGTATATATATAAGAACATATGTATATATAAGTATATATATGTATAAGAATATATGTAACTATATAAGTATAATATGTAAGTATAAATATAAGTATATATGTATGTATAAGTACACATGTATATACAATAATAGTGTATATATATAATTGTGTATATATAAGAACAGTACAAGGGATATATTAACAGATGTCATAAGGCATTGCATTTTGGGAAAACAATTAGCAATATGTTGAAAAAGCCCTAAATTCTTATTCCTGCCACAATGCTTTCCAAAATGTCATCTTCAATTTATAAGGCCACCAGAGTACATAAAGGTTCTAGTTTTACTTTTTCTTCACCAGCAATTGATATTATGTAGCTTTTTTACTTTTGCTCAGTGATATTAAATTGTTTGTAGTCGCATATTAATTTGCATTTTTCTGATTAATAGTCAAGTTGAGAATCTTTCACATACTTTCTAGCCATTTCCTTTGCCCACTTTCCTACTGCATTTTTTCAGCTTTTCTTGCTGCCTTGAAAACCTCTTCTTGTCACCCAGTTGTTAGCCTTGTGGCATTCTTTGATGGACAAAAATCTTTTGTTTTCATGGAGGCAAATCCATTAATACTACCCCTAATGATTTTTGCTTTTTTTTTTTTTTGTCTCAAATAGCAAATCCCTCCATATCCCAAGGCCATGAAGATATGCTTCAGCATTTGCTTCTCCCTGGTTTTTCATCTGTTTGAAGATTTTAAATAATTTACCCTTTCTCTTCTTAAACTGTAACATATACCAAGTTGCTATTTGTCTGTTTGTGGGGTTCATTGCCAGGCCCATACTGCCCTTTTACTATTGCTTTGTATTATGTCTTAATATTGAATAAGGCAAACCTGCATATCGGTTTCTCTTTTCCATTATCTTAGCGTTGAATTTATAATTTGAAGTAAAACTTAAATCTCTAACATGGACTTATTCCAACTACAAGCATGATATACCTTTTCATTTATTATTATTTTATGTCCCTTAATAGGAAATCTTAATATTTTTCTACTAATATCTTGTGCACACTTTACTAGGTGATTTGCTAAGTATTTCATAGTTTTTGTTCTATTGAAAATGGCATCTATTAATACTACATCTTTAATAGATCTTTACTGATACAGGAAATATCAATGAATTTTGCATCCAGCAATCTTACTGACCTCTGTTGGGTTGTCTATGAAGTAATTATTTTATTTATTTAGTCAATTAAAAGTGTTACTTTTTCTTTACTTAATACAGTATCCAGGATCTGTAGACAGTAGCAGTCAAAGTGGTCATCTTCATCTTTTTCCCAACATTAAGGGAAATGTATATAAAGTTCTCTGTTAAATATGTAAGTTCTTGACAAAAATCTTTTATCCTCTAGAAGTTTCCTTCTAATTCTAGTTTACCAAGTTTTCTTAGTAACTATGGTTTTTCCAATAGTCATGTATGGATGTAAAAGTTGGACCATAAATAAGGCTGAGCACTGAAGAACTGATGCTTTTGAACTGTGGTGTTGGAGAAGACTCTTGAGAGTTCCTTGAACTGCAAGGAAATCAAATCAGTCAATCCTAAAGGAAATCTATCCTGAATATTCACTGGAGGAACTGATGTTGAAGCTGAAGCTCCAATACTTTGGCCACCTGATGCGAAGAGCTGACTCATTGGAAAAGACCCTGATGCTGGGAGGGATTGGGGGCAGGAGGAGAAGGGGACAGAGGACAAGATGGGTTGCATGGCATCACCGACTCAATGGACATGAACTTGAGCACACTCTGGGAGATGGTGAAGGACAGAGAAGCCTGGTGTGTTGCAGTCCATGGGGGTCACAAAGAGTCAGACACGACTAAGAGACTGTACAACAACATACATCCTAGGAATATCTTACATTAAACACACAGGAAAATTTGAGGCTTACCACAGTGGTCTGAACATTAAGAAAATGTTAGTCATCTAGGTATTCATCACTGTAGGAAGGAATAATAAAGATAGCTTAAAGACTATATTTAAAGAAAAAGAAAAACTCATACATTTACCCAAGTTACAATTTCCAGTGTTCTTTATTTTTGTATGTGTATATCCATATTTCCATCTGGAATTATTTTCCTTCTGCCTGAAGAACTTTCTTTAACATTCACTTAGTTCAGGTCAGCTGATAAATTTTTTCAGCTTTTGTATGTCTGAAATAGTTTTACTTTTTCTTTGGTTTTGAAAGACGTATTTGCTGGAGTTCTTGAGTTTTTGTTGCTGTTGCTGAGTTGCTAAGTTGTGTCTGACTCTTTTGCAACCCCATGGACTGTAACCCACCAGCCTCCTCCGTCCATGAGATTTCCCAGGCAAGAATACTGGAGTGAGTTGCCATTTCCTTCTCCAGGGATCTTCCCAGCCAAGGGATCGAACCTGAGTCTCTTGCATTGGCAGGAGGGTTCTTTACTACTAAGCCTCCTGGAAATGGGCTTTTCTTCCCCCTTTCAGTATTTTAAAGATGTTTCACTGTTTTTAAAGAGAAATCACAGTGATGATTAAACGTTTCATCAGAGGCAAAAAAAGAGAAATCAGCTGTCATCCTTACCCTTGTTCCTCTGTACATTTGTGACTTTTCTCTGACTGCTCTTAATATTTCCTATTTAACATTGGTTTTGAGCAATCTGACCGTGACATGTTCCCTCTTTCTTTTGTTGTGCTTCTTTGAAGTCTACATCTATCAGTTTATATTCTGCCTCGAATTTAGTTCATTCAATAGTTCTTCAAATATTTCCTGCCCTCTTGGAGACTCCAATTTATATGTATGTAAGATTTCTTGAAGTTGTCTCACAGATGATGATATTTTATTTTTGGTTTTAGTCCCCTTTTCTGTATGATGGCTCATATGGTAAAGAATCTGCCTGCAATGAAAAAGACGTGGGTTCAATCACTGGGTTGGGAAGATTCCCCTGGAGAAGGGGATAGCTACCCACTCCAGTACCCTTGCCTGGAGAATTCCATGGACAGAGGAGTCTGGTGGACTACTGTCCATGGGGTCACAAAGAGTCAGACACAACTGAGCAACTAACACTTTCACTTTTTCTGTATGTTTCCTTTTGGAGAGTTTCTATAGTGAAAGTGAAAGTGGCTCAGTCGTGTGTGACTCTTTGCGACCCCAAGGACTATACAGTCCATGGAATTCTCCATGCCAGAATACTGGTGTGAGTAGCCTTTCCCTTCTCCAGGGGATCTTCCCAACCCAGGGATTGAACCTGGGTCTCCCACATTGCAGGAGGAGTCTTTACCAGCTGAGCCACAAGGGAAGCCCAAGAATACTGGAGTGGGTAGCCTATCCCTTCTCCAGTGGATCTTCCCAACCCAGGAGTTGAACCAGGGTCGCCTGCATTGCAGGCAGATTTTTACCAACTGAGCTAGAATGCCTTCAAATCCATTAACCTCTTTGTCTGCAATGTCTCATCTTACTGTTAATCTCCTACGGTGAATTTTTCATCTCACACATTTTAGTTTTAATCCCCAAAAGTTCAATTTAGTCATTTTTATATCATCTGTCTCTATTTGACTTTTTGAATATGTGATACAGTTTTCATAGCTGCTTTGATATCCTTATATGGATACTTTAACATCTGTGTGAATTCTTATTTAGTTTCAGTCGACCGGTCATGATTCATATTGTCCTGCTTCTTTGCATGTCTGACAATTTTGATTGGATGCTGAGTATCCAACTTTATCTTGTTGCATACTTGGATGTATTTGTTTTCCTATAATTGTTGTCAAGCTTTGTTCTGGCATACAGTTGTTTTTAAACACTTTGACTATTTCAGGTCTTGCTTTTAAGGTTTGTAAGGCAGAACTGGGGCAGCACTTATTCTAGAGCTAATTATCCCCCACTACTGAAACAAGGAGATCCATCCAGTCCATCCTAAAGGAAATCAGTCCTGAATATTCATTGGAAGGACTGATGCTGATGCTGAAAGTCCAATACTTTGGCCACCTGATGTGAAGAACTGACTCATTGGAAAAGATCCTAATGCTGGGAAAAACTGAAGGAGGGAGAAGGGGATGACAGAGGATGAGATGGTTGGATGGCATCACCACCTCAATGGACATGAGTTTGAGTAAACGCTGGGAGCTGATGATGGACAGGGAGGCCTGGCGTGCTGCAGTCCATGGGGTCGCAAAGAGTCAGACACGACTGAGCGACTGAGCTGAACTGAGACAAGACCCTTCTGGACACTCGATGACCTGCCCAGGTGGCACAATAGTAAAGAGCCTGCCTGCCAATACGGGAGACTCAGGAGAGATGTGTTCGATCCCTGGGTCAGGAAGATCCCTGGATTAGGAAATGACAACTCACTCCAGTATTCTCGTCTGGAGAATTTCATGAACCTGACAGGCTAGAATCCATGGAGTTGCCGCAACTAAGCATGAGCACACACACAACAGGCAGACCTGGGCCACAATTACTCTGGAGCTAATTACCCCCTGGTACTGAGGCAAGACCCTCCCGAACACTCAGCCTCCCGTGATTTCAGAGGTTTCTCCCTCTGGGTGGTGGGAACCAACACTGTTCCTGGCCCTGTGTGTGTGCATCTAATGCTTTCTGATGACCCTTGCTCTGGCCTCACACACGTGCACAGGCCAGGACTCTTCTGCTGAATCCGAAGGGGCGCCTTCTGCAGATGCCTCGGGTTCCTTTTCTGTGCAGCTTGCTCCTCTCTAGGACTCTGTCCCGAAAACTCCAGCCACGTTGGTCTTCCCAGATTCTCTGTGCCATCTGTTCAACTCAAGGGATCTTCCCGGAACCACCTGAGCGCTCCCAGCCCTGCATCAAAGTCTGAGAACTCTCTCAAAGTCAGTCAGTCTGCTCGTTTTCATCTCTCAGGGGTCACTCTTTTTTGTTGTCTTGTCCAGTACCATGTAAACCTTTGGCGAAAATATTTTGTCTTAGTTTTTTGTTTTGTTTGTTTAAGGGTGTTACTCCATCTCGAACAGAAATCATTTATGTAAAATTCTAAAGCATAAAAAGTACTGTAAATTTTTCAAGAATAAAGATATATAAGTGTATGAACAATGAATGAAAAGGCATATATTAAATACACAGGAGTAGATATTGGAGGGACAGGGGGAGGGTAGGTGAAGGGGACAGTAAAACGATGATGATTGGAGGGATGATCACTTATCCTGATCCCAGGAATGTGACCAACCTTTATGAGACAATGAGGTGTGATTTTTTTTTCAATGAGCTAAGTATTCGGCACAAGTAACTACAAAAGTAAATTAAACGCCTGTAAGAAAATATGTGAACGAAAACATTTGAAATAGATATAAATAATCTGAAAGGTATTGCTCCCATAAGAATCCAGAACAGAGAATCTAAATGTAAGTTCTATCAAATTTTCAGGGGGAAAAAACTCTCTACACAAAACTATTCCTAGGAATAGGAACACAGAGGAGAAGCTACCCATTTGTGACATGACAGAGTAACTTTAATACCAATGCTGGTGGAAAAAATGCATTAGAAGCTAAATTACAGGGCAATTTTGCTTCTTAAATAGATATAAAATCTTATTTTAATCATGTGCTTGCTGCTGCTGCTGCTAAGTCGCTTCAGTGGTATCCAACTCTGTGCCACCCCATAGACGGAAGCCCACTAGGCTCCGTTGTCCCTGGGATTCTCCAGGAAAGAACACTGGAGTGGGTTGCCATTTCCTTCTCCAATACAGGAAAGTGAAAAGTGAAAGTGAAGTTGCTCAGTCGTGTCTGACTCATAGGGACCCCATGGACTGCAGCCCACCAGGCTCCTCCGTCCATGGGATTCTCCAGGTGCAAGTACTGGAGTGGGCTGCCATTGCCTTCTCCAAATAATGTGTTTAGAAAATCATAATATATAGTATCTAAGGAGGATTTAATTTCAGGAATAATGATTCAACATTTTGAAGATTTTTAAAAGTAACAGATAAAACCTTACATCCTTTTTTACAATAATTATACCTCAAAATCTATCCTAAGTAAACAGTAGACAATTCAGAAATTTTATTCATAACAGTGTTCATAGAGACATTATAGTGAAAATGTTCAACTGTATAGCTCTAAATAATTGAATTACGATATAGTCAATCAACTGAATATTATATAGCAACATAATGTTTACAAAGAATTGCATAGAAAATGCTATGAAAAATAGATCCCTGACTTTGTCAGATTTTAAAACTCAGACCTCACTAAAGCTTATTCTGATCACTCTAATCTTACAATAAACTTCTGTCCCCCAAACACACTCCTGGTACTCCCAGTCTGCCTTACCCAGCTCTATTTTTCCCTTTTATGTAAAACCCACCAACATCTAGAAAACTGGATGACTTACATGTTTACATGCTCTGTGTTCAGACGCTCTGTCGTGTCTAACTCTGTGACCCCGTGGACTGTAGCCCGCCAGGCTCCTCTGTCCATGGGATTCTCCAGGTGAGAATACTGGAGTGAGTTGCCATTTCCTCCTCCAGGGGTTACATGTTTATATTTACTACTTATTAGAAATACAATCTTCTATCTTTTCCTACTATAATATGATCTCAACAAGGAAAAGTTCTTTGGTTTGCTGATGTAGCTCAGCAAACCAGAAGTACCTAGAAATTTTACATATCTTAAATGAATACGCATATGAGTGGATGAATTTAACATTAGGGATTTTCGGTATTTGTAAGTGGCCTCAAGTTCTATGACTTATGAAAATATGTAATTATGTTGAGGGGTGAGTTTAAATCACAGGCACAGTGAATCAAATGTATATGGGAGGTGCCTGGCATCTGAATCCCAGTGTGGTTTTGTTGTTCTCTGTGCATTTTATGAAGAAAATTGCATGCTGTACCACAGCATACCACTCAGTGATAAAAAGGGAAAAACTACTGATACACGTAACAGCATGGATGAGTCTCAAATGCATTAGACTGAATGACAGAAGCCAGACAAGCAGTATATCTTATAGGATTCCTTTTATATAAAATTCCAGAAAGTGCACACTGGTAGAAAATAGGTCAGTGCTTACATGGGGAGGGATAATTGTAATGGGGTGTGACAAAACCTTTTGGGGTAATGGAAATGTTCCATAACTTGATTATGATGGTATAAGTTTCATGTGTGCATATATCTGTCATAGCTCATCAAACTGCCTACTTTATGTTTGAGAAATTTATTGCACAAAATTCTACCTTAATAAACTTGCAAAAAAAAAAAGGTAAAAATATATATACTTGAATAGTATTCCTGAATGTAAATATTATCAAACCTTCCAGGGTGAATCTCTGATAAATTTCAAAGATATTCAACAATGTCAATGAAAAAAAAAAAGTCAAAATAAAAAATCACATACACATCATGATTACAACTATGTAAGCATAAACAGGACAAAAAATACAAGAATATACCAAAATACTAACACTGGAACTCAACAGTGATGATTTACGGTGACTTATTTCCTTATTTTTACTTATATGAGTTTTAAAATTTCCTCTAATAAGAATATTTTTTGCAATAGAAAAAATATATTAAAAACTACTTAATTACTCTTGTACTTGAGCATCATTTCTAACCCATCTTCCATGTCTCCACAGGATTCAGCTCAGTTCAGTCGCTCAGTCGTGTCCGACTCTTTGCGACCCCATGGACTGCAGCACGCCAGGCTTCCCTGTCTATCACCAACTCCCAATTAATCATCCTAAAATATTTCTGCTCAATAAGCTACAGTGTTGATAAGTATATAGACCTTAAAATGTTCTCACCACAAATTTTAAAAGGCAATTATGTGGAGTGATGGATGTATTATATAATCTTATCATGGTCATCGTTTTGCAACATCTACATGTATAAAGTGTGCAATGTAAACCAATACATTGTACACCATAAACTTACACAATGTTATGTCAATTATATCTCAATAAAGCTAGGGATGGGTGGAAGAATATACAGCGGCTTCCCTTGCCCAACATAGCAAATCTGGTTTATGCTGGTGTCTGCAGCCCTTTTGTAACTTGCTTCCATTAGGTTTGAAGTAAATAGGACCATACTGCATACATTAAACTTAATTTAAAAATTTTTTAAATCTAAGATACATAGATGTTGGATTGTCTACCAGCATAACAGGGACAGACCAGCATTAGAACTGAATATGTTCCTCTTTTAGGAGTTTAATCCAGGACAGCATTGGCTTTTTGTTGGCTTCTCTTGTTTCCCCTCAGCAGAATCCTTTAAGGTAAGAAATAATGGGCAGCTACATTTTAAAGTATAGGCTTCCCTGGTGGCTCAGAGGGTAAAGAATCTGCCTGCAATGCAGGAGACCCCGGTTCCATCCCTGGGTTGGGAAGATCTTCTGGAGAAGGGCATTGCAACCCACTTCAGTATTCTTGCCTCAAAAATTCCATGGACAGAGGAGCTTGGTAGGCTACAGACCATGAGATTGCAAAGAATCAGACATGACTTAGCTACTAACACATGTATTTTAAAAGGCTGTTCATTATTTATTTAAATGTCTTTCTAAACAACATTTAGGTTTGAAATTCCTTGTGAACAAAAGTATAAAGATATATTAAGCATCAGAATTTTCACTGTCATGTAAAAGACCCATTTGGGAATTAGCTAGTGATACCATAACTTCTAGAGCCACGTGTACATAATGTACGTAGAGGTCTCAAATATCCAAAGAACTTACTTCCTTTCAAATGTCCACCATAGGATGCTCCAGCTACATGTTTTGAGTTTTTAAACAGTGAAAAATCACCTTAAATAAATAAAGCAATTAAAATATAAACACTACCATTCTAGAAAAAGAACTCCCTAGAAAATATTTTTACAAAGTCACTTTCTCAGCCATGATGTTCTACTACAGGAAAACGTTTCTTAAAATATGGAAATTTTTTTCAGCAAAGAAATTGCTGCTACTGATTTGCTGAAACTGGCCAATCTGTTTATCCCTGTCTAAATTCCTCTGTGGTGCAAAATTTTAACATCATAACTAATCAATGAATAAATTAAACCAATGGATGAGCACTGATTTAATAAAAAGCTGTTTCCATTAGGGTTCAATCAGAGAGGCAGAACCACAATGAATGGTACAAAATAAGGAACTGATTGTAGAGATCAAACCTAGGCGATTGTGTGAGCTGCTGCTTGTGCCTCTAGTGTTGGGCCTGAAGTCAGAGGAAGGGCAGGTAACACAGAAGGAAATATGAGTGTGAAGTGGGGGAGAGCAAAAACAAGCTGGAAGCTGTGAGAACAAAATGGAATTTACGAAAACCAACGGGAACCCTCGTTTCTCTCGTCACCTCCATCCTAGATGCTGTGTGTGACATGCAGGGTAACAGGCATCCTTCCCCACAGAGCCCACGACAGGATTCGGAGAATCTGAAGGAGCGGAGGGGAAGGGAAAGGACAGAGGAAGCCTGGAACTATCTTGGCTGCTGCCCCATGCCAACCAGGCAAGCAGAGCAGCAACAGCATCTGGCCCCACTCTGACACCTGGCCACTGCTGCACCCCCACCTTCCAAACCTCGGTCAGATTTCTCGGGGTTACCCCTCACCTGCCCAACCACACAGGAGAAGAATTCTGAGAACACACCCCTGGCTTAGTAAGGTTGGCAGGGAACAAGCTGCCACAGAAGCAAACTCCTGAGTCTGTTTTCTCCCCGACTTTGCGCCTTACAGTCCTTTGTTTTTTCAATTTTTTAAATTATAGTAGATTTACATTGCTGTATTAGTTTTGGGTGTATAGCAAAATGCTTCAGTTATACATATACAAACCAGTCCATCCTAAAGGAGAGCAGCCCTGAATACTCATTGGAAGGACTGATACTAAAGGTGAAGCTCCAACACTTTGGCCACCTGATGTGAAGAGCCAACTCATTGGAAAAGACCCTGATGCTGGAAAAGATTGAGGGCGGGAGGAGAAGGGGGAGACAGAGGACAAGATGGTTGGATGGCATCACCAACTCAATGGACATGAGCTTAAGCAAGCTCCGGGAGACAGCGGACAGGGAGGCCTGACATGCTGCCGTCCGTGGAGTCATGAAGACTCAGACATGACTGAGTGACAGAACATCAACATGCATATACATGTGTCTACTCTTTTTCAAGGCTTCCCTGATAGCTCAGTTGGTAAAGAATCTGCCTGCAATGCAAGAGACCCCAATTTGATTCCTGGGTCGGGAAGATGCTCTGGAGAAGGGAAAGGCTACCCACACCAGTATTCTGGCCTGCAGAATTTCAAGGATTGTATAGTCCATGGGGTCACAAAGAGTCTTTTTCAGATTCTTTTCCATCATAGGTTATTACAAGATATTGAATACAGTTGCCTGTGCTATACAGGAGAACCTTGTTGTTGATCTATTTTATATAAAGTAGTGAGTATCTGTTAATCCCAAACTCCTAATTTACCCTCCCCTCCCTTTCCTCTTTGATAACCATGTATCTGTGAGTCAGCTTCTGTTTTGTTAGTAAGTTCATTTTGCGTCTTATTTTAGATTTCATATACAAGCGATATCAATGGTGTTTGTCTTTGTCTGACTTACTCTTGGTCCATCCATGTTGCTACAAAATGATCATTCCAGGAGCCTGTGGCATAAAACTAAGCTTCTCAGAAGTAGAAACATACCCCTTTTGGCCCCTAAGTTCCCTAAATTTACAAGGCCCGCAGTCACATTTGATCTGGAAAAATCTACCATACGGAGACTGGAAGAGCCAATGAAGATCCTGGTCAAAGAATTCTAAGGTAAGATCTTAACAAACTATCTGACTTAGAATATAAGCTCCCAGAGGGAAAGGAAGCTGCTCCAAACCATATGCTGAGCAGCATGTAAGTGTGCTGATGAATAAAAACGGAGACCCACACCCTGTAGAAAGTCAATGCCATCTTAGAAGGCAATTGCTCATTTATTCCTCCCAAAGTCATGACATCAATTACTGTAACATCCCAACCACGAAGAGAAGTTCACTCCCATCATCGTCTTTCCTGTGGGTCACTCTGTCTTCATAAGCAAATTTGTATCATGCCAACATCTCTTTTGACTCTTCTGATTGTAAAGAGAACCAAGAACCTAATTAAGTCACATCGTGGCCCAGCTGGTAAAGAATCCGCCTACAATGCAGGAGACCTAGGTTCGATCCCTGGGTTGGGAAGATCCTGGAGAAGGAAAAGGACTCTGGCCTGGAGAATTCCATGGACGTCCATGGGGTTGCAAAGAGTCAGACACAACTGAGCAACTTTCACTCATTTACGTGAAATAAAGGATGCATTACAAAAATGCGCACAAGTGGAAGGAAAAGTTGTCACCTTGATTCTCCGCCTCAGGGACCTTCAGCAATATATGATGTCGCAGATTCTCTGTACGTGCGTTCCCTTCTCATGCCCACCGAGCAGTCTCTCAGCTGACTCTGTCAAAATCATCCCATGGCTCTGGCTTGCTCCAGCCACCTCTTAACTTGGGTCTTCATTTCATTTTGAGCTTCCCTGGTAGCTGGAAAAATTTTCCCACAGTTCTGATTTCAAATTCTTATTCAACTCCTCCTTGGAAACAGAGACACAACGCAAACATCAATGGCCAGCCTGTGCCGTGGCTTCCCTTGGGCGACATACCGGCTCTGGTCCACATAAGCCCAGAAAGCTGACTCGAGAGGCAACAAAATGGAAAAGGATCAAATCATTTAAAATGTGGCTTGACAGGCAAGAGTCTCTGAATCAGGCAGTTTTACATAGAATGAGGTGTGAGCAGGGCAGGTTTTGGAAGTTTAATCTATCTAGGACTGTTAGCAATGGCTTGCCAAAGAGAAATGGAAGTGATCTCAGTATGATGAATTTCTGATATTAAGTTTTTCTGACATTTACAATATCAAATTAAGTCCAGTATAATATCATTGATATCAAAAAAATTTGGTATCTGTGAAAGCACATTGAAAAGTATTCAACACCACATAAATGTGAGGGTTGTTATCATCAGGAATTCAAAGCTTTTATTCACTCCTTTAATAGATGGTGCCTACTATGTGCCAGGCACTGCTCTATTTACTGAGGAAAATAATTCATCATATTTCAAATTTTGAGTACACGAATGCTGTGAATGTACATGTCTTTTTAAAGCAATTAAATGAATTTATTTCTTTTCAGATGAAATCTGAATGGCTAATCACAGTTACTTATCAGTTCCTAAAACCTAAATAGCAGAAATCGCCAGTCCTTGAGTGAGACCTCCAAGAAAAACAGGAAGTATATTGCTAATTCAATGAAGTGGCATACATTGCTTTCTGTCAGTGCTGAATAAATGTCCCAGTGCAGAACTGGGAAACCCTCCTGCTGACAGCATCATATTTCAAAGGAACTTAAAAACCGACTTCACAATCCCCTCCTGGTGCCCAGATATTCCATGGTTCACATATCAGAAACAAGAATAGAGTCTGAGCAAATTCTTTTGTGTATATATACATTTCTGCCTTCCAGATTCTTCCCAGAATGTTAACATTGGACTTTAACTTTGGGATTTCTTTTTTTTACTTTATTCCCCTCAAACACTATGTAGCTTTGCTAGATAATACTGAACAGCTGCAACGTGCTACCCAGTGGGATTGCTGGAATTTTTGGCAATCGCTGAAATGACTCTGTGTAGACACATATTCACACATGTAGAGACAGAAAAATTGTTTAAGAACCAGGGGACCCATTGGGATGAAAGATGCCAGCTAAGTCTAAACATTATTATTTCATCTGAAAGAAGAACAAGGCAGAGAAAAATAATTTTGATAAGGCTAAAAATGCCTCAGATGTATTGTGTAAATCATTATTACAAAAGCTCATCAGCAGCCTCCAAGCTCCCCAAACTTGACCAGAAATCCAATCCCCTCCTGACTGTCTTTCAGCATATACTAGTGCTCTTGCTCCTAATTACTTCAATTAAAAGTGCTTTATAATAAAAGACTGTCATTTCTCTTCCTGAGACCTTAGAACTATGGCGATAATTGTCAAATTGTTCTTTCACACTCCCAGACAAGCCTTTTCTTCCCAGCACAATGAGCTGTTTCGTCCTGTTTTCTACTTAAAAGGACTCAGGAGGAATATTAATATGTGGACTTTCTGCGTTACTGAGGGAAGGTTTATATGTTTTGTATGTTTGTTTGTTAAGTAGTATGAGCAGAAACATTTAATACACAGATTCTTCTTCTGTGTACAATCTTTTTTTTTTTTTTTTTTTTGGACCAGGGGCTGTCAAACACTTGTGAACACATATATCTGGCAAAAGTCATCAGGATGCAAAAATCAGGTCATCCAAGAACGAGCCCCCGTCCCCTCTGTGATGGACTGCTTCACTTTCCAGTCACATCTGCAACATGAGCTACTGTTCAACAGCAAGAAAACATGTGTCCTCTGAAAGAGGGACTCCAATGACTGAGTTGTGCCTCAGATTCCTGGCAGAAAACTTGGGATTGCTGCTAATGACAAGCATCTACTGTGGGAACAGCAGTTTTTTTTCTTGTCCCGAGTCCTCTTGTTATGTCTTTAAGTCTTTACTTTGGTTACAGTGTTGCTTCTGTTTCATGTTTTGATGTTTTGGCTGCAAGTCATGTGGGGTCTTAGCTCCCAACCAAGGCTCAAACCCAAACCCCCTGCTTTGGAGGCAAAGTCGCAACCACGGGGCCACCAGAGCTGTTCCTCGCTCAGAACATTTCTACATAAAGACATCAGCTTATAGCTCTGGTAGCCACTTTGTCACCATGAGGGAGACATTGCCAACATAGAGGCAATGGTGGGTCAGGAAGGGTAGGAGCCTGGATTGCCGGAGACACCACTGACCTACCACACTAACTGGCATTAGTGCCTGTGACATTAGTAAGTCACATGTGTATACTTTCAGTCAGGTATTCTGTTCTTTGCAGCCAAGCATACCCTAATTAAGAGACACTCTATTATTTTTGTCCTGAGAGATCACAAGAGAAATCATGAAAATAAGAACAAAGTCTAAGGGAGTAAGAGCTAAAATAGAATTTTTAACCCTCCCAAGATGAAGGAAGCCAGGCACATAAGATAGCTCGGCTATAACAGAATGCTTCCCTGCACTTAAGGTGGAAGCAAACAGACCTCAGTTTTACAAATGACTGGGAACTCTCTGGGAGGGCAGGGACTTTGTCTTATTTACATCTTTAGCTCCTGGTACATTGCCTGGCACATAGTAGGCAATTGATAAACACTGGTTGAAAGGCTGCATGAACATGAAGTGACTCAGCTCTGTCATAGCTTTCTACTGCTCTGCACGGCGGGGCGGCAGCGCTCCCACAACAGTTGATACAGAAACAAAGACAGAAAGCAAGAATGGCTTTCTTTGCTCCATCCTTCTGTTACAAAGTCTGCTCTATGCTGCAGACCCGCTCCATAAATGCTCAGCCTCCCCAGAGCCTCAGACAAACCTGTGATTTTCTTCTGATTCTCTATTTTCAAAAAGCCCAAGACCATCCGTGTGTGTTTCTTTGTGTTGACTGTAGGTTCTGATGTTGCTGCCAGTTCCCCCCTCACACTGTCAAATTTTGTTTTATGTTCCCTTAGTCTTTCAACCATTTCAGGGGGGAAAATGCTAATTACCATGGGCTTAATAGCAGTTCTGAACTGCACCAGAACACAGGGGTCTCACAAATACCTGTCACCGCAGAAGTTTTCAATTACCATAATCCATTCCTAATTCAAATTACCATAATTGCTCTCCATTAATGTAACTTTCTTAAAGCTAAAACATCAAAGAAACGGGCTCTCACATTAGCTCAGTTGACTAGTTGCAAAAACAGTGTCTGTCCATTTTGCAACTAGGATGATGTTAGCCTGAAAAGAATATATGTATCTGGATGCTCTGAGTTCATTAGCACCATCATATTTTATTCTATTTTATTTGCAAAAACTGAAAACCATCCGTATCTTCCTTCCATTCTTCCATTGGAGGGTGAGAGCTGCTCTTCTGATTGTTTCAGCATTTGCTCAGCTGTTGTTCTGTCACTCTGTTGTGCCCAACTCCGAGACCCCATGGACTGCAACATGCCAGGCGTCCCTGTCCTTTGCTACCTTCTGGAGTTTGTTCAAACTCATGTCCACAGAGTCAGTGATGCTATCCAATCATTTCTGCATTTACACAAGAAAATCCAGCCTGTCAGCCTTTAACTAACTTTGTTCTAACTAATCTATCTGTTCCAAAAAAAAAAAGCAGTTTTACCACCCTGTAATCATCAGTTCCACTGTTAATGACTGTTGTTTTCTTGAATAAGTCGTTTGTTTTTCTCACTTACTGGGATTCAGCTAGACTACTCCCAGAGTTCATTTGGTTGAATATCAATGCAATGCCATCAATGGACTATCCCTGGCATTTTTTCCAGTAAGCAATAATTTTGTAATCTAAAGTATGAGCAAGTCTTCATATTTGAACTCTAGGAAACTGCCAGAGGAGGGGAAGGAAGAGTAAAAGATCACATTATAATTTGGACTATGAACGTATTTGTTCCAAGGAAGCAAGTATAAACAATCCTTAGATTCAACAAGTGCAAAGTGAAGCAAGCGCTCCTCAGTAAGTTTACCTAAATCAATTGGTTAAATGATAATACATTTTCCAAAGTGTCTAAATGAGCATCGTAACAAGTTCGTTTAAAATTCTCAGCAAATGATCAAAGCCATAGCTATTTTTCAGTCCTGCAGTCTGTCTGTGGCATCCGGGAGTTCAGTCAGATACTCGAGAACCTCAGTAGCTTTGAAGGTTGAAAACGCTCCATCTCCAAATGCCACTGGCACCTTTAGAATTAGCTCCTGGCTGCACCAATGCAGACCTCTCCCCTGAAGACAGGAAACAGGATAGTTCCATTAGAGACTCTGAAGGGCTCAGAAAGAGCGAGTTCACCTCAACCACCCACGCAACCACAGATCCAGGGAGGGAGTCACAGCATCACAGCCACACCCTGCAGGCTTCTCTAGGGTCCTGTGCTCCCAAGGATTTTGACATATATTTGGATTATTGTTGCATCTTGCTCTTCAAGTTTAGGTAGAAAATAAACTCCAAAGATATCATAATACCAGATAGATTTCTATCAACAAGGGGCAGTCTTAGGATGATTGAAAATGAAAAAACAAACAAAAAACCCTAAAAATCACATTAAAGGAAGTTTGTGGGGATAGTATACTGTTAGACCATCATGCTTGTGCAAATAGTTCAAAAAATGTTCTGTGAGCACCAGGACACCTACAGTAGTATGGAGCAAATGGGAGATGCTTGTGGGATAAATGAGTGAATGAACAGAGTGAATAAATAAATTACTAATGTTTTTATAATGTAGAAATGTCTAGTATGCTGTCTTTTCCTGTCTATCGTATTAAGAGTAGCAATCATAAATGCTCAAGGACAAACAAGGTCTCTGAGGAATCAATATTATAAGTCATTTGCTTTGAACTCTGTAGACCAAAGTGCATCAAAAAAAAAAAAAAAGTACTGAATACATATTGTTGCTCTGTTGTTCAGTCACTAAGTCGTGTCCAATTCTTTGCAACCCCAAGGGCTGTAGCCCACCAGGCTCCTCTGTCCATGTGATTTCCCAGGCAAGAATACTATAGTGGGTTGCCATTTCCTCCTCCAGGGGATCTTTCTGACCCAGAGATGGAATCTGCATCTCTTCCAATGGCAGGCAGGTTCTTCACTACTGAGCCACTAGGGAAGCCCGCTGAATACATATAAATAAATATACATTTAATACCATGCAAACTGTGTATGGATATACACACACGGACTTCCCTGGTAGCTCAGCCGGTAAAGAATCTGCTATAATACGAGACCTGGGTTTGATCCCTGGGTTGGGAAGATCCCTGGAGGAAGGCATGGCAGCCCACTCCAGTATCCTTGCCTGGAGAATTCCTTGGACAGAGGAGCCTGTCTGGCTACAGTCCATGGGGTTGCAAAGAGCTGGACACGACTGAGTGACTAAGCATAGTACACATATATATGTATATACACACACCATGTAATTGTATGCCATACAGATTGTATACACAGTTGTATACCATACAAACAGCAGGTGTCACTTATGAGAGGAAAGTGTGTGTATGAGAAGGTATGCAGGCTGGGTGCTTGTTTCTTTCATGGACAGAATCGCAGTTATCCTGTCTCTCTCTCTCCTATCTTTCCCTCTGTTATTCTCTCAACGTATATTTCCTTTTGACTCACCTCTTTCTCTTCACTTTTTTCTTTTATTAATATTTTTCATTTTATTTAATTAAAATTAAAAACAAGAATATTTTTCATACTTTTCACAGTTATTGAATTAAACTTTAGGTTTGCAAAGTTTAATTTTTTTAAGTAGGTAACTTCAATAGTTTAAATGATTTTTTGCTCAGTAAAACATCTGCACATGATTAGTTTTGCTTTTTCTGGATATCAGAAGACCTTGAGTTTAATTTTTTCCATAATTTTTTATTGAGATATAAACATTGAGTTTCATTTTTAAAATTACAAAGTGTCTGCTTTCTGAGTTGGAAAATAAATAGAATTACTGTAACTCAGACTCTTACCACCTCTCCCCTCAACGTCCCCAAGAGCCTCCTGAATCACCTGTACACGTCTGGTTCCTCTTCAAGCCCACATTACAGCGTCATCCGCCAGCAAGACATGAATGAAAGAAAGAGAAAGAAAACCAGCCAGACTCTGGAGATCTGACATCTAGTCTGAGTCCAATCACGTTCTAGCCATGCGCATTTAGAGAGCCTGCTTGGGATGAGAAGGGTGTATTTTAATGGTCTCAAAAGTAAAATGGGTAGAGAAATTAATACCTGTTCTACCGAATTCACAGGATTGTTATGAAATTCAAATAAACTAAACAAAAGAGTTTTGTAGTATGTAAAACACCATACAAATATCAGGTGTTATTAAGCTTTAAGCTTAAGATGTATTGTCTTTAAACGGTAGAGAAGAGCAGTGAAAGCGTGGCTTTAGAGCCAGCCTTGCATTCAGCAGCTATAGGACCTGACCACAGAAGACCAGGGCCTCAGTTTCCACTTCTGCAAAAAAAAGGAGAACAATTGTACTTCTGGGGTTATTACAAGGACTAAGTAACTTAATATTATATAAAGCACTTAAAGTAGTCTCTGACCCGGAGAAAGTGCTATATAAGTATTTGCTATTACCATTATTGTATTATCATATCACTCTCCAGCTCAATATTGTGATTTTCCTGCCTGATATTCATACTGCCATTTCCTCTCTTCTGTACCTTCCCTTCTCCTCCCGAGCATAGCCCAGCTCTGTGCCAGCTAGACTGGCCTCCCTAGCGCCCTGCGTTCAGTCCTGACCACATTCTCTTTGTTTAGCATCACTTACAGAACACGCCCTTTTTACCCATTCATAAAACCCACCTCCTCTGAATTATACGGGAAGTTTCCATCTAGACGGCTCATCTGGACTCACTCACTCCCCTGCCCTGCTGCTATAGTTCACTGTCTTTTGTCTTGTTCACCCCCAGGGACACCTCTCCCTTTTAGCTGAGAAGGTTCTAAAGACCGAGGTCTGCATCCTTGGCCAGTCAGTCTTGCCTTGACGTACTTCAGTTTCCAGCGGGGAAGACCAGCCCCCTCTGCTTACTAGCACAGAAGTGTTACTTGTGAGCCCAAAGCTATCAAAAGCCATGGCTCCAAACCCATGTAAGAGCTGACGTGAGAGAATGAAAGAAAGACAGAGGCAGAGATGAGAACTAGAGGGTGGGAATTTCTACTTGTCCCTGAAGCTTACTCCCCATGTCCTCTGTACCTTGGTGACGGGGTTACAGACGTCAAAAAGTCCCCTCTTAGGCTTTAGCTAGCTTAACGTTTACAAGCCTGGGATGGATACTAGTGAACATAATACCTTTTCCTACTGACAAGCCTCTGTCCCACGACTGGGCTATTTTCAGCTTTCATTATATGACTTGTCCTTATTCATTATCCATATACCATTGAAGAGCAACAAACGTAAGTGATTCACTGCTGACACGTGGCATTTCTTGAGCAGCCATTAATTAGCAAAATAGCACTCGAACATAAATTGTTAAGGAGAGGAGTGTCAGCAAATAAAACTGTAATCGGAATTTTTTCTCCATTCTTGTGTATGCCCCTTTGTGAATTGCACCAGGCAATTTCCAACTTTAATTTAAAGCTTATCAGGGAAGCCAAGGACTACATTAATCTCTAAGAACTGGGTGTGCTTGGCCCTCTCCAGCCTCTCTTGCAGAAACAAGAGATGACCTGAGTCGTAGCACATTAACTTTCCCCAGCCTACTGGGAGTCTCAGATCCCAGTACTCAAGGACCACGAAGCCAAGCCTGGCCTCACGCTCAAGAAATAAAAAGATTAACACCTGGTCACACGGCACCCCAGGCACAGGCGTGGTCACACGGCACCCAGGCACAGGGCGTGTCGGGAGAAACACTCCTAGGCAGCCACTGCCAGCGTCCCTCCCCCACCCACAGTTCTGAACTTCACCGACTGGGTGTCTTCCAGCTTTCATCGCTAGGTATGTACACCTCTGAGCCTGAGAAATTCTTCTAGAAAGAAACTGTTTCAAAGCACAAAAGTCAGAACTGCCAGGGCTCCCCTGGTGCCTCAGCAGTAAGGAATTCGCCTGCAAGATAGGAGATGCACAGGACCCAAGTTTGATCTGTGGGTCAGGAAGATCCCTTGGAGAAGGAAATGGCAACGCACTCCAGTATCCTTGCCTGAAAAATCACTTGGCCAGAGGAGCCTGGCAGGCTATAGTTCATGGGTCCGCAAAGGAGGTGGACACATCTTAGCAACTAAACAACAAATGCCTCTTCACTTCCCATTCCTTCACCCTTACTCCCTGACCTTCACCCCTTCCCCAGCAACCCTTGACCTCTGAGTAACAAAAGGAGCAAAATCACTCAGTTCCCTTGATAATTGAGGACGATAAGGCTGAGACGCATGAAAGTGAAAAGTGAAAGTGTTAGTCACTCAGTCGTGTCCAACTCATTGCAACCCCGTGGACTGTAGCCTGCCAGGCTCCTCTGTCCATGGAATTTTCCAGGCAAGAATACTGAAGTGGGTAGCCATTCTCTTCTGCAGGGGATCTTCGTGACCCAGGGATCAAATCCAGGTCTCCCCCATTGCAGGCAGATTCTTTACCATTTGAGCCTCCAGGGAAGCCCTCGAGACACGTGAGGGACTCGCTGGTGGTGGTGATGGTTTAGTCACTAAGTTGTATCCGACTCTTGCGACCCCGTGGACCATAGCCCGCCAGGCTCCTCTGTCCATGGGATTCTCCAGGCAACAACAGTGGAGTGGGCTGCCATTTCCTCCTCCCGAGGGCCCCACTACAACTTAATAATGCGCATTTGATTGACCTCCTCTCCCTTGCTATCACTTCTCCACTCCCTGTCAGTGTTCCCTGTATCTCCGCCTGCGGTGACGTGACGGGGAGTGTGAACTGTTTAATTGGCAAAAAAATTCATTCAGGTTTTTCCACACCATTTTATGAAAAACTCGAATTCTCTTTTTTGCCAATCCAGTATTAGCATTCAAATCTTTATCTCCTGCTCTGCTCCCAGGGCAACCCAAACTAAGATAATGCCCTTAAAGATCTTATACTCTCATAAAAAAAAAGCCAGGCTGCAAAGAATATTTCTTTAATAAAGGAGTGAGGACTGTTAAAAAAAAAAAAAAAAAAACCAGAAACTATAGGACTGACAGTAACTAGAAATCACGCCACAGGGCTTTAGGCAGAGGAGGCTGCAGGGCTTGCCTCGCGCTTTTCCTGTCATCAATGCCCACGCATGCTCAGTCCCTCAGTTGTGTCCGACTCTTCGCCACCCCGTGAACTATAGCCCGCCAGGCTCCTCTGTCCATGGATTCTCCAGGCAAGCATACTGGAGTGGGTTGCCATGCCCTCCTCCGGGGGATCGAACCTGTATCTGCAAGCAGGTTCTTTACCACTGAGCCACCTGGTAAGCCCCCGTGTTATCAATGACTTGCTCCCTTCCACCATACTGGTCTCTTTTCCCTGTGAGCAGTTTGCCAGCTTCTTAACTCTATCCCTAAAAGTGGGATTTCCTTAAGCGACAAGCTTTCCCACAAATTCATTGAAAAAGATAATTATTTGTGATATTATAGTACTTCCCTAAGATAAAATATTTTAAAAACTAGACCGGACATAGATAATGTGGCAAAGGATCTATGAGCAATAAACTTTAACCTCTGCCTTCTCTGCCTTTCAAAGCAGGGCACTTTTTTTAAACCACTTTTAATTAAAGTATAGTTAATTTACAATGTTGCATTAGCTTCAGGTATAGGGCAAAGTGATTCAGTTTTATATTCATATATGTAGTCTTGGGTATTTTTCATTATAGGTTATTACAGGATATGAAACAGAGTTCCCTGTGCTATCCAGTAGGTCCTTGTTTTTTTCTATTTTTTACAAAGTAGTGTGTACATGTTAATCCCAAACTCCTAATTTATCTCCCCCTCCCAACCCCTGCCACTATCCCCTCTGGTAACCATAGGTCAAACCAAGGCACTTCTGCTCTTTGTCACTAAATCACAGCTGCTTTTTCAACTGGACCCAAAATGTTCACGGCGTGCTCAGGTTGGGTTCTCCAGGAGCTGACAGAGACGGAACTCAGCGTGCAGATAGTGCTTTGAGGAAGGAGGAGAAAAAGCAGGTCAATGTCAGAAGGAGATGTGAAAAGCCCGTCAGAGTTGCTCCGTGCTGAGCCGAAAGTCTCAGGCCTCCACATCCCCGCGTAGATGAGTCCTCACCTGAGGAACTGAGTGAGGCAGCTGGTTCTCTGCTGCTCGTCACCAAGGCCCACAGACTGTCTGCCCAGAGCACTGCCCCCAGCCGAGACCACAAGCCCGCCCTCAGCGAGGTCAGACAACGTCCCCCACTGTTCATTTCACACCGGGATCCGCCTAATTGCTCAGCCTGATGGCCAGCTCCAGGGAGTCTTACAGGTCCCCCAGGTCAGTGAATCCCACGGTGCCCCTTCCCTGCCCTTCGACTCCCACGCCTTCTGCCAATACAGTCAACCCCCAAACACGCTTTCAGGAACTCCATGAGCCCCCTATTATCAGCTGAATTAGCTAAAGTTCAAGACTGGAATTTACAGGAGTTTGGGACTAACATATACACCCCACTGTACATAAAATAGATAACTACCCAGGACCTGCTGGGGAGGGCAGGGGACTCTACTCAACACTTTGTGATAACCTCTAAAGGGACAGAGTCTGAGAAAATAGACATACATGTAAGCAAAACTGAACCACTTTGCCAGACACCTGAAACTAACACAATGTCGTGAATCAACTAAACTTCAGTTTTAAATAAATCAATAAAAATTAGAATTCAATGGCATACATAATCAAACCTAGGTTGGGGTTAATAGAATCAGATAGTCCAGCTCACTCAGGTCTGACAATCAATTCCAATTCACCTAAGACAGCTAGGTTATGTAAGTATTCAACGGATCCATCAAATGACTGGCATTTCTGTGTTCCGGGAAACAACCTTTCTTCCACATTTGGGAAGGTGGGTAACTGAGCCAGTCTGGCTCGAGAAAAGCCTCCTTTGAGGTTGACTGGGGGTTCAAGTTTGTCACTCCATCCCTCTCCTTCCACCTTCTTAAAAGCACTGCTCTTATCTGGGGCGAAGGAGTACCCAAACTGCCTAACAATAGATGTGAGTTGAGCACGTCCAGCTACCTAAAGGCCAGAAAAGCATAATTTGCACCAAGTCTCTGAGTTCCCTATTGTGTTCATTATGCTTGATTACTGCTTTATAAAGCTTCCTTCTGTTCTATCATGAAGGTCCTTGCTTTAAGCAAAGCTTGACAAAAGAGAAGAGATGAAAAGAAAGAATCTGTGCATTTAGAAACACACTTCAAAATTTAAAGTGATCTAAACAAAACAGGCTGTCATTATAACTAATTATGTTTTTAGTTTGGAAATGAACTTTGACTCTAATTCAAAGTAAAAACTTACATACGCATTTATCATTTTCTAGGGTATTCACCCCGTACCATTTCAGATTCCACATTTTTCTCAATCTGTTTCTTCACCAAAACAGACAAAACAAACATAAAGATAATAGCACAATAACAAAGGGACATGAGTAACTGGAATGTCTCTTCAATCAAAAGTATTTTTGCTTGTACTAACAGATTACCCTATGATAAATATCATTACTCTCAAGATCAATGGAATGAAGGATCTGCCAAATCTAACTCAATGCCAGGAGAATCTATCTTGTATTTACAGATTTCAGATGGGAAGATCCAGCACTCGTAGCACAAAGCATGTGTACTCTTTTTCTCTTCCCTCTCCTCTCCATTTCCTTCGAGAGCCAAACCTATCTGAAAGACTTACTGGTAGAAGTCTCCTTGTTCATAAAGATAATACTGTGATGACCAAACAGAAGACTCTGAGAATTGTGCATTAACCATCCTTAAAACCTGAACTCAACGCAGACTCCTCCTGTGTCTAATGCTTCATTTACTTCGCACTATTCTCCCTGAAAGAGCTAAGTTGTTATTGAAATATCATCACCCCACCTATACTGTGAGCAGGCAAACTGAGTAATTCAAATGGATTTGTAAACATTTATTGGCTGTTTCAGTAAAGCTGGGCAATATAACCATGGACACTGAACTCTGCCTTCATTAGCCATGCAAAATTCCCTGGGTCAGTATTTACATTTTAGCAGCTTATTAAGCTTCTAGGGGCTGTGATTCAATCAGCTTCGCAGAATCCACTTTGGTATGGCTACGCTGACACAGAAATGATGAAGGGCAAATAGACTGAAATTAGTCTGACTGCAGTCACATCATCATACCACTTTACTCTTCATTCACTTATGAGTTTGGATACATCCCATGCAGCTTTATTTGCATCCAGAAGACTCAGAATGTATGTACCCTGGGATGAATTTAGCAGCTGAGATGAATCACAGCTATTCAGAAGAAAGAATGAGGAATCTTGTTAAGGCCTGAGCCGTCCTCCATTCCTAGACTGATACAACCCCACCATGTATGTGAGGCGGTTCAGTAACCCAGCCAATGATTCAATAAATGGAAACAAGCCTTGCACTTTGGTAGAATGATTGGGTCATGATCACAATACGTCTCAGAGAGGTAAGTATTGCCAGGATAAGGAAAGGTCGCTACCATTTCAAGGGGACTATTCTTCACCTAAACCCAAAAAGACCCGGAGGCAGCAATTTTCAGAAATGTTTATTTATCTCCTCCCTCAGAGAAAGGCTTCCCTGGTGGCTCAGATGGGAAAGAATCCACTTGCAATGCAGGAGACCCAGGTTCAATCCCTGGGTCAGAAAGATCCCCTGGAGAAGGGAATGACTACCCACTCCAGTATCCTTGCGAGGAGAATTCCATGAACAGAGGAGCCTGGTGGGCTACAGTCCATGGGGTTGCAAAGAGTCAGACATGACTGAGCAAGTAACAAACACCTTGAGAAAAAGTATAAGTGATATCCAGGGAAGAGAAATAACTGACAATAATGCATACACCATGGTGATCCAGTTGAACCCGTGGAGTTTCTCCCATGCTACACATTGCTGGCCTCATCATAAACGTCTATTAACTGTAACAATCTAAAGCTTAAGTCAGACAATGTCATTAGATTTGTGTTAAATGTTCAGAGTCCTAGCATTGGGAGAAGCAGCTAGGAATAATACAGCTCCTATTAGTGGTCAACCAAGGAGAGAATGAAGACTAATGATGGTGGCAATCAGAGGAGGAATAAAAGGGAGATGGAACATTAAGTAACACTGAGTGATTACAATGTGGGGGATGGTGCATTTTCCCATTTAATATTCACAACAAACCTGAGACGGGTATTATTATCATCCCTATTTTATAGATGCAGAAACTGAGGCACAAGGAAATTAAGCAACCTGCTTAAGATTCCACAGTCTGTAAGTGATAGGATTAGATGGGAGTCTAACACCAAAGACTGATTTCTTAACCACTATCCAAAGATATATCTTACTTACCGGTTTATATGATTAATCTCTAATGTATCTAAAAGAGAAATGATATAAAGAGCCAGTAAATATAAACTCATTCATATTTTCACTATCTGTAGAAATATCTGCATGTCCAGATGCTTTCTTGGGATTTCTGAAATAATGTATCCTCCTGGACTACATCTAAAGATTTATCATGGCTATTAACATGAGGATCAACACAAAAATAAAATAAGAGCTGAATGTTTTTCAGAAAACATAGAGAATCTTTAAATTTTATTCTTGAGCCTGAACTCTAAGTTTCAATATTTATAATATGATAATGTAGATTTTTCTACTGAAACATTTATTTGGCTAGATTTGAATCTGTATTAATATTAACCTAAGAAACCAGGTTTGGGTCTATATCGACATGAAACCATGAAACTGCTTTGTCAGATACCACTAAAAATTCTGCATGCTAAAAAAGTAGATAAAGTGAGGCTGGTATTAATCAGGGCTTCCTGATATGCAGCTGAGTGAAAACATAACAAGATGGAAGCAACTGACAGGTAGTGTACTTCAGGGAAAACATCCAAGCTACACATAGTTAATCCTCGTCTGCCAGTGACCATGTCATGATCCAAGGATTAAAATCTGAATCTTTACACCTAAGAATTCTCAGTGTGAGATGCTACTGTCTCAGCTACCCTCTGCTATGTAACAAACATTCCAAAATATAGAACAACAATGATTTATTACTTTTCATAATTACGCGAGTTTGACTAGGCCAGTCTTTGCTGATTTCACCTGGCCTTACTGATGCATTGAGCCAGGCTGGAAGGCCCAAGATTGCCTCACTCCCATGTCCAGAACTGGCCCTGGCTGTTGTCGGGTGTCCCACGGTTTGCCCTCTCCCAGTCCCTCACCCCCAGTAGCCTAGAATATATTCTTCAAGTGGGGTGCAGTGAGGGGATTCTCAGGAAAATACATCAAGAGAGATAATAAAAGATGCCAGGTCTTTGGAAGCCAAGACTAACACTCACACAACATAACTTCTGCCACATTCTATTGATCACAGCAAAATGAGTCTGGTCCAAATTCAAGGTTCTGGAGAAAGAGACTTCACCCCAGAGTATGGGAACAGCAAAGTCACAAGGCAAAAGAATGTATATTGGATGTGAAGAACTTGTGGCCATGAAACAATCTGCCACAAACTCAGACACACACTGAGAAAGAGCGAGGGAAGGTCAACCTGACTGACTACATTGATGTCAACATCTCAGCGTGTAGTTTTGCAAAATGTTGCCACTGGCGAAACAGGGTAAAGAGTACATGAGATCTGTCTGTGTTATTTCTTACAATAACATTTGAGTCTATAATTTTATTCCAAAAAAAGTTTAATTTAAAAAATTCAAATGGAAAGAATCATGAAAAGCATAATAAACAAAATAAAACTTGTTACCATGACATTTACCCATTCATAGTGAGGCCAGATATAAAATAACATGTGCAATTCATCAAACCATTTATTCCAAAAAATATCCTTTGAGTGTCTATCACGGACCTGGTACTCTTCTAGGCGCTGCAAATAAAAGAGCAAGCAGGGGACTAAACCCTTTTCCTCATGAAACACACTTCCCACTATTTCAATATGAATGCTCTGGCAAGCTACAAAAAAGGACTAGAGGAGAAGGCTCAGAAGTTGAAAATAATCAATGAGAAAAATGGTACTCTAACATAAGGAGCTACAAAATGTTCAAATCTCTATTCTAGAACTTTAGAACCTTCCAGGAAGTGTAATTTGTTTCTAAAGCTTAGGAGGCTCTCTAGCTCAGCCTTCTTTATTTCCAGACCTCAATAATCCAGAACCACTGGATATTTCACAGACATTTGTATATGTGTACTGAACATACAATACCTATGTATGAATAGCATACATATAACGTACACATGTATCAAATCACATTGCATACTGCAAACATATTTCAACTTTGTCAATTATCTTTTAACAAAGCCAAAAAAATTTTTTTAAGATAAAAAACGTAACTGTTTCGGACTGAACTTCTCATCTCCTCACCCACCTGCCGACACACTAGGGCTGCCCAGACCCGACGGGGACGTTGCCATGTCGTCTCTCACTTTTGTTTCCCTGACGTCTGTGCTTCCTTTCCCTTTGAGAAAACCGCTTCTTCCTTGCTCTTTGTACATGTGGGTTGACTGAGGCCAGTCCTAATTTAAGTAAGAAGATGGCCATATGATCTAGAAGGAAACTAATCAGCATATTCAGGGATAGAAAGTGTGAGTCACGCAGTCATGTCCGACTCTTCGGGACCCCGTGGACTGCAGCCCACCCGGCTCCTCGGTCCTTGGGATTCCCCAGGCAAGAGTACTGGAGCGGGTAGCCGTTTCCTTCTCCAGGGGATCTTCCCCACCCAGGCATCAAACCCCAGTCTCCCGCATTGTAGGCAGATTCTTTATCTTCTGAGCCATCAGGGAAGCCCACTCAGGGTGAAAGTCAGGCGCAGGACATTTTTAGAATTATTGGGCCGCACTCCTTTTCCTGTGGTGGTAAACGAGCAGTCTATGAGCCAGGAGCTGCTGGTTGCATCGCACCGAGACCAGGAACAGCCAGCCTGAAAATGGCACAGCACATAGGAAAGCCAAGCACAGCGACCGGGAGAGAATGGCTCCTGATGAATGGATCTGAGGCTCTGAAGTCATCTGCCCCAGGACTCCCTGTCAAGCTTTTTTTTTTTCGCTTGTTTGAATAAATAAAATTAAATAAAAATAAATAAATAAAGTTCTCTTTGGGCTTAAGCTAGCTTGTGTCAGGTTACTGCTACTCATGACTGAAAGTGACCCAATCAATAAAAAGGAAGATGATGCAGAGAATCTGGGAATGTCTTGGCAAAGCACGATGGAGGCCTGGACAAGAGAATACCAATTTTTCAGAGAAAAAAAAATGAAACCTGAGTCGCTGTGTGCTTGCTCTCTTGCCTTCTCTGGCACCCGAGCCAAAAGCCTGCCTCGCTGTTCAACAGATAGAGCCAGCAGCACTTGTCTCAGAATTTGAAGAAGACACATTAGGATAACATTATGAAATGATGAAGAGAAGCATCTTAGTGTTTACAGAGTATTAGAGGGATAGATGCTGGTATTTGATGACCCAAAACATCAAACAAGGTGCTCTGGGTCCAAATATGTAAGGTCCAAGTGCTAGACAAGAGAGACAAGTGTTTCTTTACGTGTATTAGTCAGAGTTCTCCAGAGTAACAGGACAAATAAGATGTGTATGTATAGAGAAAGAAAGATTTAGTCTAAGGAAATGGCTCATCCAGTTCAAAATCTGCAAGGTGAGTTATTACACTTGGGAATACATGAAGAGCCAAAATTGCAGTTCAAGTGTAAAGGCTGTCTACTAGCAGAATTCCTTCTTGCGGGGCAGAGGTCAGTCTTTTGTTCTGCGTGGACCTTCAACTGATTGGATAAGGCCCACCTATATTATGGAGAGCCATCTGCTTTACTCAAAGCCCACTGATTTAAATGTTAATCTCCCTAACACTCTCACATGAACATTGAGAATAATATTTGACCACGTATGTGGCACTATGTCTAGCCAAGTTAACAATAAAATTAACCATTCCATTAAATACAGAAATGACAAATTTTAGCAAATTGCTCCTTGCAATCAACTAAAATTTTTTCTGGCTTACAAAATCCAGATCTATAGAAAAACATACTCCTAGTGTGCTATCACTGACTTCCATATCTGAAATACACAGTATGCATAGTTGGATATGATAGGAAGAGCATTCCAAAATCAGTAAAAAAAAAAAAAAAAAAAAGCCTGAGTTCCAGTCACAAATCTGCTGCTAATTCAACCGAGTCTTCTCACCAAGCTGGGTTTCAGTTTAAGGTGAGGCGTAGGCATGCATGCCAAGTCGCTTCAGTCGCGTCTGACTCTTTGTGACCCTACGGACTGCAGTCCAGCAGGCTCCTCTGTACACTAGATTCTCCAGGCAAGAATACTGGAGTGGGTCGCCACACCCTCCTCCAGGAGATCTTTCTGACCCAGGGATCGAACCCTCGTCTCTTACGTCTCCTGCACTGACAGGCGCGTTTGTTACCTCTAGCACCAAGATGAGGGGAATAGAACTAGTGGTTTCCAAAATACCTTTGAACATTTAATTTTACCATGCTTCTAATCTCTCTCGTCAAGGACCACTATTTTACCCTACCTAGCAGCTCTCCAGTCTATGTTTATAATATGGACTTCAAATGCCGGATTGGGTATTGTTCTCTTTTCCAGCTCCAATCATTATGCTATTTAAATAAAAGTGGGATGTGTGTTCTGAGAATAGCAATAACGGGGTCTGTGGGTGTTGGCAGCAACCTCGGCAAGGTGACGTGAACTGCTAGAGGCAGCCCACACTAGCAGGTTTTCTCAGCTCTATCAGGTGGATGTTTGCTTTTTCAAAGGAAAACAAGTTGGATCCAAAAGACAGAAATGATGGCAAAAGCATTCAGCCCTTCTCTGTGTTTCTGAGAAATTTCTGCTCAGAGGGAAGAGATATTTCAAGATGATCAAGAGAAGTTTGAAAGCTTACCTGAGGAAAGAGGATTTGAGCTAAAGCCAAGAGGCAACCCACTTCAAATTGCATTTTCACTATTCCTGGAAACACAGAGATGCTCTTTTATCCCCTATACTTCCTATCATAGCACATTTATGTTTAACACCTAAGATGTGATTTTTAAAAAATCAAGGAAGTTACCCTGTTGATCCAGAATGCAAAATGACGCAGCTGCTATGCAAGATGGTATGGAGATTCCTCAGGATATTAAAAATAGAACTGGTAGTTTACGTGATCTCTGAAGAACATTTAGCTTCAGGACTAGAGACCAGGCTTGACCACAGGGCTCCTGTGTGGCAGAAGTTTTATTACAGTGAAAAGAGACCGAGAACGCTTCTGACACAGTTATCAGAGGAAAAGGAGAGCGCCCCCCTCGCTAGTCCAAGCAAGGGAGCTATAAATCTTTTAAATTAGTTATTACAATAAATCAAAAGAATGTCTCAAGGTTGTAACAATTTTAGCAGACCCACTCCCACAATTTACATTTTAAAATAACAGGATTACAATTTAACAATGGAAAGACTTCACCAGACCCACTCCCATAATATACATTCTAAGATGTCAGGATTAGTCATGAAGGTTTTCAGGACGGAGAAACTGTCCTCAAGCAGGATACACTGATGTCACATAATCCTTAGTACACAGTTTAAGCTGAGTTGTGTGTTGTCTAATCATCAGTTCCGGGCTTATAGAGAAAGAAACATTTTATGTGACTAAGACTTAGGAATGTAGAAACAAAAAGTTTGTCCTTTCCTCCTCCTTGTGAACCCCAGACCCCTCTCTCCTCCTCCAGCACCCCAGACTTCTCACCTACCTGCCTAGAAACTGACTCCCTCAGAACCACCAGTTACCCCAGTGTTCTAGGTATTTATTCAGAAGGATTGAAATCGGGATCATGAAGAGACATCAGCACACAGTGTTCGTTTCAGCACTCTCCATAATGACCAAGATACGGAAGCAACCTGAATGTCGGTCAACGGATGATGAAAATGTGGTGTATACATACAATGGAATATTACTCAACCTTTAAAAAGAAGGAAATTCTGCAATATGCACCAACACAGATAAGTTTTGAAGACATTATGCCAAGCAAAATAAGCCAGTCACAAAAGGACAAATACTCTATTATTTCACTTATATGAGGTATCTAAAATAATTAAATTCTATCATCAGATAGTAGAATGGTATTTACAAAGGACTGGGCAGAGGGGGAAATGGAAAATTGCTAATCAATGGGCACAAAGTTTCACTTATGCAAGATGAATAAGTTCTAAAGATCTGCTGCACAATTGTATACTATAGTAAACAATACTATACCTAAAAATTGTTAAGAAAGCAGATCTCAGTAAATATTCTTGCTAAAATTAAAGAAAAATTTTAAAAAATAAGAGCTACAAGAGACATGCATTCTAAGGGGCATATATTCTAACAAGAAAAAAAAAACAATATGGAAAAGAGGCAAATAGGTTTTATAAAGAAGTGACAATAGATTACAAAGCAGGAAATGTAACTTATCATAGGTTGCTCTGAATTAAAATTATCTTATAGCTGTTCTGGTGATTTTAGTCGACCTCACAGTCCCTGAGGGCAAGAGCCACATCACATTCTCTGTGTTTGTGACTTCACTCAGCACATTGCCTGACACAGGACAGGTGCTACACGTTTGTTGGGACAATGAAGAATGAGTGCCACTCCAAGTCATAGCTATCTCTTTGACTTAAATTTTTTGTCAGCTAATATAAAATTTCCTAACATTCAAATAAAGCCTTTCAGAAGTCCAGGGATTAATTATTAAGAAACACTTTTTTTAAAAAAGAAATATTTTAAATGCATAAAATATTCCAACTATGGATGAAGATTCTTAACTATTGAGGGATATATTGAGAGAATAAAATGTTTAAAATGTGTTATTGTCACAGTTTTTTTCACTATACTATTATGCCCTTACATTAATCTGCAATATGAGAAATAAATGTAGCAAAAATTCATAACATAACAATGATTTCCAGTTTCTAACAAAGTAACAAGAATTTCAGGACAAGAAGGTACTCCAAGTATATGCTGATGGTTCCCACTGCCAAAATCTAATCTCACAGGAGAAGTGGGGAGGTTGAGAGATCTCAGAGCCATGCTTGCAATAAACCACGAGAAAGCTTCGGGGAGTCAGAGGGTGGCTACTTCCCACTGAGGAAGAAGAGTCTGCTGGAGACAGATCTGAGGCCACACCAGAATGGTTAAGAGAGTTTTCTATTAACTCTTTTCCTTTCTTCCTCATTGCCCCGTGAGAATACTGATTACCACTTCACTACAGTAGTGAAGGCACAGATGTTAAAGAAATAATATATAAAAAAAAAAAGAAATAACATCAGAGCAACACTGGAATGCAGCAGGATAAAGTACCTATAATGATAAAACCTAGCAGAAGTACTGGCCACTGAATATTCCCTCCTCTTCTTTTTACTCACTCTGTGAGCTGGGTAATTACATACAAAGGTGCTGAGCTGGCCTCTGGATGGAGCCAGGCATGGGGCACCTGAAGCAGAGGAAACTGGAATAGGTGAAACCCAGATTACACACCAGCGTCTCTCCCCGTGCACTGAAATCTTAAAATTACCTGAGGACTACAAACTGGAGCCAGAGCTTATGCCCATCTCCTCAGTTCAACACTGCAAGTCAAACCAGCTGCATCTGTAAAGGAGTAAAAGATACATCTATAAAAATATTAGAAGCCATTGAGGCGAATACAGATTCTGAAAGAAAGATAATAAATAGAACACCTTACACAAAAACTAAACTAAGCCAATAATTTTAAACAAAAAAATTAATGAAATTGACAGAAAGCAAAAACATAAAGTGTCAAACAGATAAGCTTTCAAAATCCAGGCTTAGTGAAATTATATTAAAATTTTTCTAAACTTTTAACTCTTTAAGAGTGAAAAGGTAGACAACTTACAATGTACGAAGAATCAAATGGATATCAAATTTCTCAACAGTAACATCGATTTAGAAAAGGCAGAGGAACCAGAGATCAAATTGCCAACTCACATTGCCAACATCCACTGGATCGTAGAAAAAAGCAAGAGAGTTCCAGAAAAACATCTACTTCTGCTTTATTGACTATGCCAAAGCCTCTGACTATGTGGATCACAAAAAAAAACTGTGGAAAATTCTTTAAAAGATGGGAATACCAGACCACCTTACCTGCCTCCTGAGAAATCTGTATGCAGGTCAAGAAGCAATAGTTAGAACTGGACATGGAACAACAGACTGGTTCCAAATTGGGAAAGGAGTACATCAAGGCTGTATATTGTCACCCTGCTTATTTAACTTCTATGCAGAGTACATCATGAGAAACACTGGGCTGGAGGAAGCACAGGCTGGAATCAAGACTGCCAGGAGAAATATCAATAACCTCAGATATGCAGATGACACCACCCTTACGGCAGAAAGCAAAGAGGAACTAAAGAGCCTCTTGATGAAAGTGAAAGAGGGGAGTGAAAAAGTTGGCTTAAAACTCAACATTCAAAAAACGAAGATCATGGCATCCAGTCCCATCACTTCAAGGCAAATAGATGGGGAAACAGTGGCAGACTTTATTTTGGGAGGCTCCAAAAATCACTGCAGATGGTGACTGCAGCCATGAAACTAAAAGACACTTGCTCCTTAAAAGAAGAGCTGTGACCAACATAGACAGCATATTAAAAAGCAGAGACATTACTTTGCCAACAAAGGTCTGTCTAGCCAAAGCTATGGTTTTTCCAGTAGTCATGTATGGATGTTAGAGTTGGAACATAAAGAAAGTTGAGTGCCAAAGAATTGATGCTTTTGAACTGTGGTGTTGGAGAAGAGTCTTGAGAGTCCCTTGGACTGCAAGGAGATCAAAAGAGTCAGTTTAAAGGAAATCAGTCCTGAATATTCACTGGAAGAACAGATGCTGAAGCTGAAACTCCAATCCTTTGGCCACCTGATGTGAAGAGCTGACTCATTTGAAAAGACCCTGATGCCTGGAAAGATTGAAGGCTGGAGGAGAAGGGGATGACCGAGGATGAGATGGTTGGATGGCATCACTGACTCAACGGCCATGAGTTTGACCAAGCTCTGGGAGTTGGTGATGGACAGGGAGGCCTGGTGTGCTACAGTCCATGGAGTCGCAAAGACTGGGACACGACTGAGTGACTGAACTGAACTGAACACTGATACATGAAAATATTGTAATAAAAGTCTACAGAATGTTGAACAAAGAGTTTTGGATCTGTGGTTTTATATCAAGCTAAACTATTACCTAAATGTAATGATGAGATAAAGTTATTCAAAGCCTTAAGAGATCATAAAAATTTATCATACAAAGACTTTGTTTGAAAAAACTCTTGAGAAATAGTCTCCAATATAATAAGTTATGAACCCAAGGGGAAACAATAAGGTGTGAGAAGTAAGGATGAGGCAAAACTTAATTTACTTTTACCTAATAAGCAATAACCATAAATGTATATGCATAAAAACCTAAAACTAAAGTTCTAGACTATACTAATATTACAATGAAGTTTAATGGAAGATTTAAGAGGGATATGAGAGAAATTAGAATATACTAATGATCTTGTCCTATTCAGTTTGATTGGAAAAATTGTTTGATATGGAAAAATATGCACAATTTTAAGTCTTACTAAGTTGGGAGTAAAAAAGTATACACCACAAGTATAAAAATAAAATGTTTATTTTTAAAATAGAAGAAAAACTGTCATCTACCTAGTGGAGCATATAAAAGGGAAAAAATAAGTGAAAGGAACTGTAAATGGAAAGCAAAAAATAAGATGACAGAAATGTTTAGGGAAAAAAATTTAATTTAATATAAATGAACCATACTCAGTCAAAAGGCAGTGAATCCAAGGGTAAATATTAATGGGTAAAAAAGTAAAGAAAGTATACAGAAATATCAACAAGAGAACAGAAAATATACCAGGAAAATAAGAAATAAAGCAGGTTATAGAACTTATGGTGGAAATTATAAAGGAAAAGAGGACCATCATATACTGATAAAAAGAATATTACATGAATAATATACAAAAATCACAGGTATATATATGTATGTAGCCTTGAAATGTATGTTTTTTAAATCACTAAAAATTAGGGCAGATTAATAGCTAAATCAACAATGTAAGTAAAGATTTTAACACATTCATATCAGAAACTGCTATATCAACAGACAAAAGTAAGCCAAATAGAAAATGTATAAATCCCACAATAAGCTTGATCACATAGAACATTAAAGCCAGTAACACAGATTGCATACAATTTTTGAGCCCACAGGAACATCCGAAAGAAATCACATTTTATTTAGCACGTTTTTCAGAACAGAATTTACTAGATTGACATTTTTTTTCCTATAATTCAATGTTGCAGACTCTCATGAGAATTTCCTAATCTCTTTTAAAGATACAGCCTTTAAGAATGCAAGCTAAAAGTCAATAGTTGCATGTATATTGCCATATGTAAAATAGATGACCAGTGCAAGTTCGATGCATGAAGCAGGGCACTCAAAGCCTGGTGCTCTGGGATGACTCAGAAGGATGGGGTGGGGAGGGAGGTGGGAGCAGGGGTTCAGGATGGGAAGACACATGCACACCTGTGGGTGATTCATGTCAGTGTACGGCAATAACCACCACAATACTGTAAAGAAATTATGTTCCAATTAAAAAAATTAATTAATTTTAAAAATTAGTATAAAAAAGTTAATAGTTGCTTTCCTGCTATATGAGATTTATTTGTATTATTTCTTATTCCTTCTGTTTTACTTAAATTTAGAAATAACTCCTATGAGTAAACTGTATTTTCCCAGGTATTATCTCTGCCTCCCTTGGAATGAATATTACAATCTAAAACATATTCTTTTGAATCCTCTGACATTAGTAAATTACCTTTATTGTTATCAACAGTTATTTAGGGTCATATCTGGCTTTCCTGGGCTTCCCACGTGGTGATAGTGGTAAAGAACCTGCTTGCCAATGCCGATACAGGAGATGTAAGAGATGCAGGTTGATCCCTGGGTTGGGAAGATCTCCTGGAGAAGGAAATGGCAACTCACTCCAGTATTCTTGCCTGGAGAATCCCAGGGACTGAGGAGCCCGGCAGACTACAGACCACGGGGTCTCAACGAGTCGGATACTACTTGGTGACTAAACAGCAAACAACAACTTGTGAAGAAAGTTGATGTTTTGAGCCACAAATACATTGCGAGTTTAAAAGAGTCATATTGACTGTAGAATGAAGATCTGCTTCTTCCAACAACAGCCCCCTATTTTGACTCTTAATCTCCTCCTCCACGCTTGGTCCATGAAAGTGAAAGTTGCTCACTCATGTCTGACTCTTGCAACCCCATGGACTATACAGTCCATGGAATTCTCCAGGCCACAATACCGGAGTGGGTAGCCTTTCCCTTCTCTAGGGGATCTTCCCAACGCAGGGATCGAACCCAGGTCTCCCCCATTGCAGGTGGATTCTTTACCAGCTGAGCCACAAGGGAAGCCCAAGAATACTGGAGTGGGTAGCCAGTCCTCTCTCCAGCGGATCTTCCTGACCCAGGAATTGAACCAGGGTCTCCTGCATTGCAGGCAGATTCTTCACCAACTGAGCGATCAGGGAAGCCCTTCTTGGTCCATGCGTATTGGATAAAAACAAAGATTCCATGGGGAAGCACATGCCCCTGAACGAAACCAAAAGCCACAGTGCATTCCCTTGACCTCAAAGGTGGTTTCACTGTGAGCGTGAGGCCTAAGTCTCAGGAGTTATCTGGGAACTACCAGGAGTGCTGCTGTCTGCTTCTGACGGATTCTAGCCTGAAAGAATGGCAGTGACTTTTGCCCCCACACAGGAAATCCTGCCTGATAATGGGGTCAGCACAAACAAAACACAAGATCCTGATGAAATTATTAGAGTTTCTTTATATATCTGTGTGTGAAAACAGAGCTCTCCCCTAAAGTTTCTAAAGACATGGACCAATAAATTACTTATTTAATTAATTTGTGTGGGGTCTACTATAACTTTCAACCAAAAGTTTTGATGACGTGACTTGCCTTATATTCCTCAAAAACTTGCTTTAAAGGCAATTCCAGAAAATAAATTCAAAAGTATGTTGAACCATGACAACATAATTGAAATGAAATCTCCCAAAGTAATTACAGTAGGAATAAACATTTGGATGCATAGATTCCTACACATTTGGTAAAATATCCATCTCTGTTTAATTTTAATTTATACTTTAGCTATTCTAAAGTCAGATATTCTTCTTGCTGCAGCCTGAGTCACATGCCCACCCTTATAACTAAGTAATTGAGCAGTGTTACCAAAAGAGAAGGATAAAAATGGGTGCCAGGCAGATAAAGCAACACATATTCACCAGGTTTCCCTAGTGGCACAGATGGTAAAGAATCTTTCTGCTGCAATGAAGGAGACCTGGGTTTAATCCCTGGGTCAGGAAGATCCCCTGGAGAAGGAAATAGCAATCCACTCCTGTATTCTTGCATGGGGAATTCCATGGACAGAGGAGCCTGGCAGGTTATAGTCCATGGGGTTGAAAATAGTTGGACACAACCAAATGGCTAACACTACTATTCACTATGGTTTTATCTGATAATAGGAAAGCATTTTAGGAAATAGGAAAATAGAAAAGCATAATAGGAAAGCATTTTAATTTTTAAAATTTTAAATAAATCATATTTAAAAAGGTTTTTAAGAAGGCTTATGCTTCATATCAAGGATTTAAACCTAGAATCCACCAGTTATTATAGGATTCAGATTGTTCATAAAACCTCTGATAATACGCAAAAGCTGTGTACATGAGCATATGAAGATTTGAGGGAAGGGAATCTATAGCTTTTATTAGATTCTCAGAACAGCCCACAATCCTAGAAAAGGTTAGGAATTGCTACCTTGAGTCAGAAAATGAACAAATTCCAAGGGAAATATATCCACCTTTTGAAATGACTCAAGATAGAACAATACAGCAGTAGGCTAACAGTGGCTATCTCTGGGGATGGGACAAGGGCTAGTTTTTCTTCTTTCTGCATTTCCAGCATTATCCATGATGAATATGAATGATGTCTGTCAAATAAAAGGTTAACTTAAGGAAAAAAGGGGCACCTAAATCTCTGGGTGAATCATAAAACTTTCAGACCCAACAAAGCAATAAGCCATTTCAATATTTAAATTAAAGGGCAGTACACGATCAAAGCATCAACATATAAGAGGCATTAAAAATTCAAAGTAATCAGAAAATCTCATATTCTCCAAACTAAAATTGTGCCATTCTCTCTTAAGCTCACTAATTGCCCAACCATTCAAGATGTAAAAAAGAAAAGAAAAAGTAAGGAAAATGTGAACAACGTCTCCTAAATCAATCCTGCTATCACATTCAAATTCTCATTCAAATACTCCCCCAAGAGCTTTAAAACCTCATTGGTGAAGAGTGTCCCCCAATAAAGTGTACCACTGTGCTCTGTGCCCAAAGATTAATAAAACTTAACCAAGATAATGACTTATAAGTAGTCTCCACTGGGTGAGTCAGGGTGGGAAAAAGACTCATTTCCTGCTAATGATAATTATTTCTGGGTAAATTATTTCCTAACTCTCTCTCCCAAAGGTGACTTCTTCTAGAGAGCTCCCACAGAGAAACCAATAGCCTACTAGGGTTTATTTTAAGGTCATAATCTACTCGTCAGCCCATGTCAACATCACAGTCTTCCTCTTTATCCTTTTTTCTTTTTTTCAAACCTTTCTAAAATGTATTCCTTATTCCTCTCCCTCAACTAAAAAATAATAATAACAAGTAGCATTAATGCAGTACTTAGCATAACGTCCACTATATAGATGGAGAAGGAAATGGCAACCCACTCCAGTATTCTTGCCTGGGAAATCCCACGGACAGAGGAGCCTGGTGGGCTACAGTCCATGGGGTCGCAAGAGTCAAACACGACTTAGCGACTAAACCACCACCACCACACCAGTATACAGAAAGGTTTTATGATCATACATTCACTTTCTCATTGCTTTATTCTTTGAACAAGTATTTCCTGAGTATCCACCACTTGTCAAGTACCATGTGAGATTCTTAATGTTCATTAGTGGTGAAAGCAGATCATGCTCATATGGGCTTTTCATTGCATAGGGAGATGAACAATAAAGAATAAGCATAATAAGTAAATTTAACAGCATATAAAAGACTACCCTGGTGAGCCAGTGGTTAAGAATCCACTTGCTAATGCAGGGGATGCAGGTTCGGTCCCTGTTCCAGGAAGATCCCACATGCCACAAGGCTGCTAAGTCCATGCAACACAACTCTTGAAGCCTTCGTGCCCCAGAGCCCAGGCTAAGCAGCAGGAGACGCCACGCAATGAGAAGTCTGTGCCCCACTGTTGGAGAGCAGGCCCCCCTTGCTGCAACTAGAGAAAGCCCACACGCAGCAATGAAGACCCAGCACGGCCCAAAAGAAATGAGTAAACAAATTTTAAACTAAATAAGTAGTGTATAAGGAGGTGATAATAAAAAGTAAAGCAGGGTGAGGAGATTAAGAGTGCCATAGGAAGGCTGTACATGGTGCATTGATTTCTAAGCAAGGCGGCCAGCACCAGCTTCTTTTTTTTTTTTTTTTTTTAGGGCACTCCCTGCAGCATGTGGAATTCTTATTCCCCCACCAGGGATCAAGCTCACATCCTGACATCAGAAATGCAATCTTAACCACTGGACCTCCAGGGAAGTCCCAAGATTTGAACAAAGATTTACATGTAAGAAGTGTGAAGTGAAGTGAAGTCAAAGTCGCTCAATCGTGTCTGACTCTTTGCAACCCCTTGAACTATACAGTCCATGGAATTCTCCAGGCCAGAATACTGGAGTGGATAGCCTTTCCCTTCTCCAGGGAAATATAAGAAAGTTAGCCCCAAAAAGCTGATGAAAGAGCGTTCTAGGCAGAGAAAATGGTAAGCACAGAAATTGTAGAGTGAAGAGTATAAGTGACTGACTCAAGGAATAAGGCAGCCTTAGACTGTGGTGGGGTGAGAAAGGAAGGGATGAGAGAAGGGGAGGGCAGATCAAGGACAACCTTGCAGGCTTGTGTAAGGACAGAGTTTCCTGAGAGAAACGGAATCAACTAAACAGCGTTATGACCTGACTTTATTTTTAAAGATCTCTCTAACAAGCTCAAGCTACTGAGAAGAGATGGTAGAGAACAATGCTAGAGATAGTGCAGGAGGTGAACTCAGATCTAGGCGGTAGCAGCAGAAGCAGTGAGAAGCAGCTGGTTTCAGGACAGTCTTTGAAGACAGTGGCCAGGTGGGTGTGGGGTCTGAGAGAGAGAAACAGGCTGACTTCAAAGGTTTGCGCTGGAATCAAGATTGCCAGGAGAAATATCAATATCCTCAGATATGCAGATGACACCACCCTTATGGCAGAAAGCGAAGAAGAACTTAAGAGCTTCTTGATGAAAGTTAAAGAGGAGAGTGAAAAAGTTAGCTTAAAGCTCAACATTCAGAAAACTAGGATCATGGCATCCAGTCCCATCATTTCATGGCAAATAGATGAGGAAACAGTGGCTGACTTTATTTTTCTGGGTGCCAAAATCACTGCAGATGGTAATTGCAACCATGAAATTAAAAGACACTTGCCCCTTGGAAGAAAAGTTATGACCAACCTAGATAGCATATTAAAAAGCAGAGACATTACTTTGTCAACAAAGGTCCGTCTAGTCAAGGCTATGGTTTTTCCAGTAGCCATGTATGGATGTCAGAGTTGGACTATAAAGAAAGCTGAGTGCTGAAGAATTGATGCTTTTGAACTATCGTGTTGGAGAAGATTCTTAAGAGTCCCTTGGACTGCAAGGAGATCCAAACTGTCCATCCTAAAGGAAATCAGTCCTGAATATTGATTGAAAGGACTGATGTTGAAGCTGAAACTCCAGTAGTTTGGCCACCTGATGCAAAGAACTGACTCACTGGAAAAGACCCTGATGCTGGGAAAGATTGAAGGCAGAAGGATGAGATGGTTGGATGGCATCACCAACTCGATGGCCATGAATTGGAGCAAACTCTGGGAGTTGGAGATCGACAGGGAAGCCTGGCATGCTGCAGTCCATGGGATCACAAAGAATCGGACATGACTGAAAGACTGAACAGAATGAACTGGAGAGAGCCACCATGAGTGAGATGGAGAAAGCTGTGGGTGAAGCAGGTTTGAAGCGGAAGTTCTGGATTTCAGTTTTGGACACGTCACTGTTGTTGGAGATGTATTATGTATTGTATTAGCCATACAGTGGAGATATCTAATAACCAGGTGGATGTATGGGTGTGAGGTTTAAGAAAAAGATCTGTATTAAAGATAAAATTTTAGAAGTCATCAGCATACGATTGATATTTAAAACAATTAACTTCCCTGGTAGTCCAGTGGCTAAGACTCCATGCTCCTATTGCGGGGGCACTGCGTTTGATCCCTGGTCAGGGAACTAGAGCCCATATGCTGCAACTAAGAGTTCACATGCCACAAAAAAACTCAAAGATTCCATGTACCACAACTAAGATGCTTCACGGCCAAATAAATAAATATTTTTAAAAATAAAATAAAACCATTAGGCTGGTCGAGGAGAGGGGAGGAAAGAAAAGAAAGCAGAACAAGGTCTGAGCCCTGTGACATGCACGCATGCTCAGTCACTTCAGTCGTGGCCAACTCTGTGACCCCATGGACTGCAGCCCGCCAGGCTCCTCTGTCCATGGAGTTTTCCAGGCAAGAATGCTGGAGTGGGATTCCTCCATGCCCTCCTTCATGGAATTTTCCCGACCCAGGGATGGAACCAGCATCTCCTCTGTCTCCTGCACTGCAGGCAGATTCTTTACCCACTGAGCCACCTGCGAAGCCCGAAACCTGTAACACTCCAACATTAAAATTCAAGAAAACAAGGGGAAAAAAACCTGAAAGGAACGGAAGATAAGATATCTGTGAAATAGGCCGGAAATACCATAGTCTTCAAGCAGTAAGCACATACAATTATTATTCCCATTTTACTGATAAGGACACTGAGGCTTAGCAAGGCTATGGCACCCTGGATACAGCACTATTTGACTCTGCTTTTCCTGATTTCATCGACCAGAATGCTAAACTGCCATCTACCTAGTCTTCAAGCATGTCTCTCCCCGAAAAACACTGCTCTCTTTACTTACCTCTCAAATGCTCATTATCCCGCAATACGTGTACTTCAACGCCAAAATATGTGGACATCATTCTCCATTCTGCCACTGTTTCCTGTAGATCATCTTAGCTCTTTACACCTTCGATTTTTTTTTAATGTGTGTTTGCTTCTTCAAAGTACCTGTGATTCCACCATCACTCCTTATAGCCTTTCTTATTATCATCTATTCCCCTGCCCATCATTTCTCAAGACCCACGGAGGACTCTGGAAGTCGAGATAATTCAGTATCAGTGTGTGATTATCCAACAACACTTTTACCACCACTGAGACCTGGCTTGGCCTAAATATCCGAAACTAATACTCTTCTGCAAACAGAGCCTCTAGACTTGCATGTAGCCTGCTCCCTCCTGCCCACCAACGCTGACTATTGACTTCTTGTAGCCTTCCAATTCCTCACCCCCTGTAGTTTCTTCTCTCTGAAGACAATTCTTCTGCTCCTACACCTCAGCATCTCAGGATTGCTAAGGGAGTCATACCAGCTTGCTACTGTGTTGTTTCCAGTCTCAAACAGACCTTCAGTGTTGCCGGGCAATACTTTTTTATTCTTGTGTTTGTTCTATTTTCCCTCCCATTCTCGGAGCAGCTACTGCAAGCCTCCAAGACTCTAATCAATCCTCACCCACTCCACCCCCACTACACACACCATGCCCTTCCAAATCATCACAAAACCTTATCTCCTTCCTATTTCAAAGAGAAAATAGAAGCTATCAGTCACAAACCCTGAACCCTGAAAGTTAATTCATCTGCCTCCCCTTCCTTTGTTCCTTAGAGGAACAGATGTCACATCTCTTATCTAAGACTAACCCTCTGTCTCTGGAGCTCATCACCTCTTACCTCTTCCTCTTTGGCTCCTGCATCTTCAGCCTTTCTCACGCCCCTTGCTCCGACCTGCAGCAATTAAACCTACCCTATGTAGTAAGACAAGCTAGTGTACATGTATTTTTCTTCTGACACTCTTTGGATCAGGAGTGCTTACATGGTCTTTTAGTTATGATGGAAAAAATTATATGTAGTCACATTTGACTTTAGAAATCTCTTCGCTGTCACATGATTGAAGTCCTTCATGCTATCCTTCTGTAACTCTAGAAAATCCAGTGTTCCCTTCAGTGTTGCAAGAGATATGTAATGGGTTGGCCAAAAAGTTTGTACAGACTTGCTGGCCAAACCAATATGTGTTTATTCTGCTGAATGCCAAATGAGGTCATTTGTTTGCATCTTGTAGGACAATCTTGGACCTTTAAACCCTAGAATCACTTATAGCTGGTGAGATATCACACAATGAGAGACAGGTGAAAACTGGAAAACGAAATTTTTAATGCTGCCACTTCACTATGTCACGCCATCAACTGTAAGAAGAATCTCAGTATTAGAAATGATAAAATATGTAACATAGAATCAGTAAGTACAGTACTGACATTTTTAAATCAAACTGTAAGATCCTCGAAAGCAAAAGAAGAAATTCATTTTGTGTACCCTGCAGAGCCTTCTTTGTAGTAGATCATCTTTTATCTAATTTAACCATATATGTAAAACTCAGTTTAAATTTTCTCAGTGGGTTAGGGACCATCTTTTAATCTATGAAGAGACATAATGGTTCAGCGTCTTATAATGTCGCTAGAATAAAATAAGTTGGTAGGAAATTTCCACCAAGCACTGTTAGGCTGCACCCTGCAGGGCTGCACTTGTATTTGCTCAGACAGGAAACTGAAGAGCCCACAGACTATGACAGAGACATCGACAGTTTATTAGACAGGGTATCTTACAAGTCAGGAGCAAATTCGCCGAGTGATGCCCTGCTGTGTGCGGCAGACTGCAGGCAGGACTCAGCAACAGTCTTCTCGGGGGAAAGGAAGGCTCATCAGTTACCAGGGCCACCAGCACCCAGGGCAAGGGGCAAGCACGCAGGCAGCTGCTGACTAAGCCCTGCGATTAAGAGAACTGGACAGTCCTGTGAGTAGGGCGTAGGTGACACAGGCACCGATCAAGCAGGGGATGCACAGACAGCAAGAGAAGAGTCATCTGGAGTGGCCTGGCCAAACAAACACATGAGCAGATTTCTCTTTGTTATAAGGATAAAACCCAAAGCATGAGGCATTTTGATCCCCAATGTCCATTTGTAAATAAGTGCAATCTCATTAAGACAAATCCTTTTAAAATTATGGAAAATAATCAACAGGATCCTTGAAAGTTGTAGGTAGAACCAAGAAACGGAGCCATCAACCGAACTCACCACTTTTACTATTTATATATGAACTTCTGGTGTTGGGGACATTTCTGCCTTTCTCCTTGTGTTTCTGCTCTGCCTACAGGGGTGACTTGCTCTGTGCTTCCACCACCATCCACTTCCTTACTAGCTGAATTCTCCAGAACCCAACTAAGGTATAAAAGGTTACAGATGAGTCACAGCCTGAGGCAGACCCTGGCTTCACTGCACAAATGGACAGGATCACTAAAGTGACTTGGGAGACATTAATTCCCAGTTTGTGGCTGGGTGAGTCAGAGTGGGTCTACCCTGCAGGTCAACTATCAGCTAAGAGGGAATCGGGAGTTTCCCAACCCAAGTCTTGTGCTACAGCATTTGTTAGACAGAACCATCGGGCATCTACTCAGATATTATTTCTGATTTAAATACAGTTCTTAGTATCTATGTCCCCTCTTTTGGAATCTCTAGGAAGGAGAACAACAAATGATAAATTCCAGCAAAAAACAAAACAAAACACCCAGAACCATTACAGGGAACCTCCTCTCCCGGCCATAGCTACTCCCACTGCTTTGGTCTAACCACATGGTTCTAACTATCTGGGTCCACGGCATTTTAGTCTTGGTCCCTAGCTCACTTATTTTTCCCTTCATCCTCAGCTGCCATGCAAGGGAAGACCAGGGACAACTCTCTGAGCTTAATCTAACAAGGGAACAGCTCTGACCCTCATACACAGAATAAATGAGAAACAAGTCTCATGCATCTGAGTCATTAAATGACCTTGAAAGATATTTGATAGATATGTGCATACATACATATATAATACATGTGAAGTTTTGGTGAAACATGTGAGAGACTCAGTTTCTAGGCAGGTTGATAAGAAGTCTGGGGTCCCTGAGGAGGAGAGAGGGGTCTGGAATTCTCAAGGAGGAAGAAAGGACAAACTTTTTTTTTTTTCCTACATTCCTTAGTCTTTGTCACATAAAATGTTTTTTTCTTTAAGCCCAGAACTGAAGATTACACAACAAACAACTCAGTTTAAACTCTGTACTATGGATTATATAACAACAATGTGTCCTGCTTGAGGACAGTTTCTGCTTCCTGAAAACCTTCTGGCTAATTCTGTTACCTTAAAACATAAATTATGGGAGTGGGTCTAGTAAGATCTTTACAACCTTGAGACTTTCTTTTGATTTATTGTAATAACTAATTAAAAAGTATATAGCTCCCTTGCTTAGACTAGCGAGAGGGCACTCTCCGCCCCCCTGATGTCTGTGTCAAAAGTGTTCTCTGTCCCTTTTTATACTTTAATAAAACTCTGCTACACAAAAGCTCCTGAATGATCAAGCCTGGTCCCTGGTCCCAAAGCTAAATCTTCCTCAGAGATCACAAATCTGACATCGTTCACAGTAAGCTATCACATGGAATAAGACTTTTTTTAAAAAAGAAGGAAAAGTTTGAGAACTATTCAGAAAGTATGTTCTCATCTAGTGGGTAAAGATTTCTGTCAAACATTATTATTATCTTCGCAATAATTTTCTTCTTAACATTTTCTTCACAATTTTTCTATATATAATTAACCTTATATCATTTGCCAAGATATAATTTAAACAGGGCATGTTACATCACTTTAAGGACACATGCAAGATTTCAGTGTTCCTGTGATCCTGAGCTTCTAGAGATAAAAAGGACATATATGATCATGAAATCCACTCTAAATATTCTATAGATAAAGAAACTAAGATGGAAAAATTGTCTGTGATGCATTCAGCCACTAATGAAGAACTAATGTTTTAGGCAACTACATTTTTACTAAAGAACACCAGCCACAGAGCCTGATCAGTTAAGAAACAGAATGAGAAAGAATATATATATATATTTTGCTCTTTGTATGAGGCCAAAATATATTGAAGGAGAATGGGGGGAAAGTCATATAATACAGACAAATGGAATGCTAGCAAGGACACTTGAAATACCATCCAAAGAAACATTCTAGGAGACAGGGAGACCCACATAGTTATTTGCTAAAACCAGATTGATATTTCAAGACAAAAGCAAGAATGGCTGAAAAGTGTGCAAGAATCTCATTCAGTTCAGTTCAGTTCAGTCGCTCAGTCGTGTCTGACTCTTTGCAACCCCGTGAATCGCAGCACGCCAGGCCTCCCTGTCCATCACCAACTCCTGGAGTTTACTCAAACTCATGTCCATCGAGTCAGTGATGACATCTAGCCATCTCATCCTCTGTCGTCCCCTTCTCCTCCTGCCCCCAATCCCTCCTACCATCAGGGTCTTTTCCAATAAGTCAACTCTTCGCATGAGGTGGCCAAAGTATTGGAGTTTCAGCTTTAGCATCCGTCCTCCCAATGAACACCCAGGACTGATCTCCCTTAGGACGGACTGGTTGGATCTCCTTGCAGTCCAAGGGACTCTCAAGAATCTTCTCCAACACCACAGTTCAAAAGCATCAATTTTTCAGCACTCAGCTTTCTTCACAGTCCAACTCTCACATCCATACATGACCACTGGAAAAACCAGAATCTCATTAAAACCACTCAAATTCCATTTTCAGACCTCAACAGAATATCAAAGGAAACAGCACAATCTTTTCATTTATAAACTATCAGATATTCTTTTACAGTCATTCTTGATTTATTCTGAAAGATTTCAGATCTTCCTAGTACAACTGTATCTGATATATATCCATATTCTGCATCCTTACATGTATACATTCAAATATATATCTAAATGTACAAACTGTTGTTGCAATTTTGTGTTACAAAAACTGGATAGTGAAATGATTCAAGTTTTTTTTTTTCCAAGGCTGCTATATTTCTACTGACATAAACACAAATCACATGGGCTTATCCTTCTGGGGGAAAAAAAAAAAGTTTTAATCCCTCAGGTACTCTCTTCTTAACAGAATCAACTTAATTTCATTTGACATTGTCCTTTCCAGAACTGCAAATTCAATGAACGCAGCAGGTCCTGATCTTGGTTTTTAACAGATGGCCTCAACAATATGACAGTAATAGCATTTGACATGTGTTGTTTCAACGATCTCCTTTACTCTTGGAAAAGTATGGAAGCATTAGATCCCGTGTGTTCCTTCAGATTGTTATTTCTGGCATGCTCTTCTTGGCATATGCTATGATGAACCATTCATAACAAATTAAATTTTCATTAAGGTAAAAAAAAAACTTTATAATCCATAAGTCTACAATTTGTCTTGGTTCCCAAGGTAACATATTCTCTGCAGAGGGGGCTAGTTCTACAAATAATGGAGTGTGGGGCTGGTTTAGGTTTAGTTTGTAAAGAAGTAGCTGTTTTGCTAAAGGGGAGTGGGAGAGAGGGCAGATGGGAAAAGCCTAGAATCCCAGGAATGGAAAAGAAAGATATCTACAAGATGCATGGCCTTGCTTGCAAAGCATTTTTGCAGCGACACAAAAATCACAGGATCCCAGGAAACACATGAAAAGAGGCTAAGCCTCATGACACCACATGAATGGCACCACATGGGTTGGAGAGAAAGACCAGCTGACGCAGGCAGAATTCATGTACCTGTAAGGTCAAGCTTTAGAGCTGATTGTGGCTGTAATTAGCAGCTTCCCCTAACTGCGCGCTTTCCTGAAAGACTCAGTGGTTTTACTCACTGGCAGGTTTAGTAAAATGGGATTTCAGGCAGCACAGCGCTTTCAACTCAAAGTAGCTAAATCTAGTTAAAGCAGAAACATCAATGATTTTCAGTGAGCATGCATCATAGAAATGTCTGAGCATCATAAACCACTGCTGATTGCTTCTTTCAGAAGCAAGCTGCCGCTAAATGGGACCAAAGGAGGCAAGAAAGCTAACTTAGGCCTCTCTCCTCCTGAGCTGGAATTTAAATCCCATATAATTTTTTTCCTATAATAATATATTCAAGCCTACTTAGTAACTGGTAGGCTACTTTATTTTCAATATACTCTAGAAATATTGGCTACCATTTGGGAAAGAATTTGAATTTAATTCTTTACCTCACCTCACCTTGAGCACAACTTTCACTTTGGTGGAATTTCAGAAACTGCATAAGACAGACTCTCTTTTGCATGAACTTTTGCTATAATGCACTTCATTAGACTCTTATTCACATTGTCTTTCTGCTAAAAATTGAGTTCAACTATTCACAAAGAGAATATACAAATGTGTAAATTTAAATCCAAAGTGGTATAGAATAAACAGGTTTACTCTTGAATATCTTATAATGAGTATAAGGAGCTTCCCGGGTGGCTTAAATGGTAAAGATCTGCCTACAGTGCAAGAGACCTGGGTTCAATCCCTGGGTCGGGAAGACCCCCCTGGAGAAAGGAATAGCTACCCACCCCAGTATTCTTGCCTGGAGAATTCCACGGACAGAGGAATATAAAATATAATGAGTATAAAATATTAACTACGCTTATGAAATAAACACTTCATACTTTCCCAAGTAGTTTAAGAAAACTGAAAAAAAAAAAAAAACAAAAAAAAACAGATGAACAAAATGAGAAATAGAGGTTTGGCAAGAGTTTTCTCAGCTCATCTGCTTACTAAAAAGAAGAGAAAAGAGGCTAAAAGAACCCATTTAAAGTGGCAGTAACAAGACTGTCACTCTATTGCAGAGAAGCTGCAAAATATGTCTGAAAGGGAAGTTCCAAGAAATGTATGTGTATGAGATTCAGGACTTCATGGGTTGCTAGCAAAGAACTCACAGAAATGAGGGTTTGTGAAAGAGGAGATGCAAGCAGCTGAGGGAATCACGATAAGCAGACACTTGAGAAAGAAGCATCTGTGATGGGAAGAGCAGCACGTCCTGGAACCCGCGGGTGGCTCGAGGCTGGAACACAGTCCAGTGACGAGTGTCCTGAAGACGCCTTGTAACACTGGAGTAGCTTCAGTTGCCTCCATCCCTTGGAAGAGGCAAACTGGACAAGGTCCAAAATGAAACCACCTTTGTCAAAGTCATATCTAAAGTAAATGGTTCTGTAGCAAATGTTCATTTGAAAACTCACATGTGGAAAATGGTAACATAGCTTCATGAGGTTAATTTTTTATTAGCTGTTTTCACTGATAGAGACTCTAATTTAAATAGAACAGTAATTCTTTCTTGAAGTAAATCTGGGTGTGCTGGGCTTAATCGCTCAGTCGTGTCTGACTCTGTGCGGCCCTATGGACTATAGCCCGCCAGACTCCTCTCTCCATGGGATTTTCCAGGCAGGAATTCTGGAGTGGGTTGCCATGCCCTCCCTTCAGGGGATCTTCCTGACCCAGGGATTGAACCTACATCTCTTATGTCTCCTCAACTGGCGGGCAGATTCCTTCCATTAGCACCACCTGGGAAGCCCTCAGATTTTGAAGCCCTGGAAAAATAAAATTGATATAAAATATGTACTTCTTTCCAAAAGAACCAGTTTTCTTTTAGATACAAAGAAAATCTCGATGAATTTATAAAAGGAGATTCTGAACAGACTCCACTTTCTAACCACAATTCAATAAAAGAAGTCAATAACAAAGCCAGAACCACTTAGTTATTTTAAAATGTTCTCCTAAATAGGTCTGGATCAGAAAGGAAATAAAAAATAAGATAGACTATTGAAGGAAATCACCAAAAAATAAAAATAACAATCTTGATAGAGTCAAACAGAAATGCTATCAATTTTAACAGAAATAATAAGTGAACTAAGTATTCCATGTAAGAAATTAGAGGAAGAACTTATCCAAAATTGAGTTCTGCTCCTACTTGGAACTTAATCCTTTCCCCTTCTTCACTGTCTTCGTAGATGGCATCACATCTACCCTGCTTCAGCATCAAATCTCTGAGACAGTCTTGATCTGCTTTTTTCTAATTTATTGTAACTCAAGTTCACCTACTTCCATTGCCACCTCCACATATCAGGGCTACCACTTTCACCTGGATGGATAAAGGCCATGACCTTCTTTTACTCTTGCCCACCCAGGAGCCACTCTCCACACAGTGGCCAAGAGGTTGTTTTGGAAATGTAGATTATATATATCACTGCTATTAAAACTAGTCAATAATTTCCCATTGCATGCAATTAAAATCCAAATTTCTCACCAAGATCTTACCACAAAGACTGTAGACAAAGATCTGTGAACAGAATTTGACACACAGGCGTATTTTATTTGACATAAAGAGGTATTTCAAAAGATTTTTAAATCATTGCTAATATTTGAAAAAGAGGATACTGCACATTAAAAATGGAAATGTCTGGATTTTCTTGAAAAATTGAAAAATATATCTAAACTAGACCCATGTTTCCATATGGTGAGTAATAGCTACAGTTCCTACCCTCCCAACCTTGTCTCCAGACCCTAGTCTGAGTATCAATAGTTCATCCTCAAGCAGGCACAGTCTCTTTTTTTACATCACAGTCATGAATATTTTTCTCTGTGTAAGTATCTTTGACCACATGAGAAAATGAAATTGGACTGAAAGAACCACATGTCTCTTACCCCTGGGGCATTTTATTTATGACACCTACTTCCAAACGTCGGACACGACTGAGCGACTGAACTGACTGACTGACTCCAAAACAAGACTGTGAGTTTGTTACTGAACGTGCGTGCTTGCTCAGTCGCTTCAGTCACGTCTGACTCCTTGAGACCCCATGGACTGTACCCCGCCAGACTCCTCTGTCCATGGGATTCTCCAGGCAAGAATACTGGAGGGGGTTGCCATGCCCTCCTCCAGGGGATCTTCCAGACCCAGGCATTAAACCTGTGTCTCTTGCATCTCCTGCATTGGCAGGCAGACTCTTTACCACTAGCGCCCAATGTGAAGCTAGTTCTTTACCATTAGCGCCCACCTGGGAAGCCCAATATACTGAACAGAATCTTCCAAATCACTAGGTGTTTCCAAGTATTCAGATATTTGGCATCACACAGAAAAAGAGAACTCCCATGACAAAAATTTTTACTTTTCATGTCAGTCAGTGAATGCCTAAAATACAGGAAAGAAGGGAGGGAGCGGGCACAGGAAGGAGGAGAGAAAGGGCGAAAACACAGAACATGACACAGAGAGAGAAGAAGAAAACTCACAGGACGACGCAAGACTTTAATACAACTGACAACACAGCGGACTTCCCTGCTGGCTCAGTGGTAAAGAATGCCAACGCAAGAGATGCAGGAGATGGAGGTTCATCCCTACCTGGGTTGGGAAGATCCCCTGGAGAAGGAATGGCAACCCACTCCAATATTCTTGCCCGGGAAATCCCATGGACAGAGAAGCCTGGCAGGCTACAGTCCACGAGGTCACAGAGAGTTGGACATGACTTCACAACTAAACAACAACAACGAGTCTTTAGAGATTAAACACCAACAGACAATGCAGTGATGTCTCTGACATTGTCCACGTATTGATATGTATTCATTTCCATTTCTACATGTAGCTGCTGGGGGAGAAAATGTGGTCTGTGGTCTGCAGATTTCAAGCTCCTCGAGGATGGGGTACGTTTTATCCCTGACCCACCTAACCCATTGATAGTATCTTTCAAAATCTCCCTAGACACAAGGCAGAAAGAAAGGGTAATAACAACACCTTGTCTTTAGCTGTGGTTCTCTGTGAAATCGTCGGAACATTCTTACAACAAAAATTGCAGGTATTCTTATGTCTCCATAAGGGAAGCAGACAAAAAGCTTTTATCTGTAATTCAGACACGATGAATAAAGGTGTTAAGCAACTGGTCCATGCTATGTTTCTGGCTAAATTTGAGGTGACTAATTATTTCGCTTTTCAGGTGGCTTTGGAAATCCTCCTCCTCTCTCCAAGCAGAGCGTTTCCATTGTCTTTCCCACTCCTGCCGCAGGGCTAATACGTCTGTGCCCATAGTCAGCTGCAAAGGTGTCATCAGCCTCTCCCCGGTCCATCAGCTCACCTCTCATCCAAAAAAAGCTTCAGAATGGTTGGCTAGAAGTTTCCTATTTGACTTTTTTCTCTTCTTTTTTCTTATTTTTTTCTTCATGAGCTCTGGTTTTCCTGACCTAACTCTGAACATGGAAAATTCAACTGGAATCCAAAGATAATGGCTGATCCATTCAAGCATCCCTCTGTATTTGAATCCATTTTGGGCACAAATCAGATTTTCAATAACCCTCAGACACAGGAAATCCTTGCTTCCCACTTAAACTATCAATCCAGCCATGTTTTCAGCTCAAGTGAGATAGGAGAGGTACTGAAATGGCAATCTTCTCCTTTTCAGTCAATCCATGTAAATAAAATTACAGTCATTTCTGTCACATTGTAAATAGAATAACCCTACAAGTTGAGGGTTGAATGTCAGACCCCACTCTGCCATAACTTGCTATCTGATACAGTGGAAAGTGTCCAGAGTTCTGACACAGAGGTAGTTCCTTAACTTCTCTGACGTGTGTAAAATCTTATTGGTGTTCAGTTGCGAAGTCATGCACAACTCTTTTGCAACCCCATATCTGGTAGTCCACCAAGCTCCTCTGTCCGTGGAATTCTCCAGGCAAGAACACTGAAGCCCTTCTCCAGGGGATCTTCCCAACCTAGGGATCGAACCTGCATCTCCTGCATTGCAGGCAGATTCTTTACCACCGGGTTACCTGAGAAGCCCAAAATAAAGATAACACTATTTAATTCACATGATAGTTATGAGGATCAAATGGATTCACTTATAAAAAGAAATTAATGGGTAGTATTCAATAATATTAGTCTCCTTTCCTACAAAATGAGGGAGCTGAATTTGGTAAGCTGTACGTTCCCCTCTGGTGCTAACATTTTATGTTTTGTATTATTTTTCCCTAGGTTCTATAAATTGTATAGCAACCAAGTTCCCTCTCCTAGGCTCCAAGCTGCCCAGCCTCCCACCTGTAGACTCAGACCAGCACCAGGCTGGCAGGCTCATGGCAGCCCACCCCAGTCCTCTTGCCTGGAGAATCCCACGGACGGAGGAGCCTGGCGGGCTGCAGTCCATGGGGTCGCAGAGTCGGACACGACTGACCGACTGCACTTTCACTTTCCGAGACTCATGACAAACGCCCACACTGAACCCTTTTTTCAGAACTGAATCGCCCTGATTCCCTGCCTGTAGCGTGCTCCTTGTGAGTTTGATGGCGCCCCCTCCCCGCCTGTCCTCTCAGGACGTGGAGCGACCTCCGGGCAGGTCAGCACTACCTGCGATGGGCCTCCCGGCCCCGGCCACCTGCCGGCTTGGACACTCACTGCCTGCCTGCTGCCAGTTTGAGGGCCCTCGGCCTCCAGCCAGGACATCTGTCCCCAGACCACTGCCAGGCCTCCCAGCTCCCAGCCACCCGCCTCGCGGCGCTCGCTGGGTGGAAGCCAGCCCCGTCCTCTCCTGCCCGGCTGGGCTGGCCCTCCGTGGGCCCTGCACGAAACCTGACCTAACGTGCATGTGAGCGCTGAATCAGCACAAGGATGCAATGGCTCTTGTTATTTCTGAAACCAGTGCATTGTTTTCTATATTTGAAGGAGCTGTCTTAACACCTATATTTAGTCTATTTTGTAGCTCACTTTTTATTATCTAATTTCTTCGTCAACTGGCATTTCTCTGGAGGTAAAGCACATATTCAGGAAGGCTCACAGCACATAACTGCGTATCATCACATAGCAAACATTTCCAAGCAACCAGTTACCAGGTGAAGAAATAAAACACCACCCCCCCAGAGGTTCCCTGAAGCCACTTTCCAGTCACCACTCTTTACTTCTCATCCAAGGCAACTTCTATCCTGACTTCTAAACCCACAGCTCCCTCTTGCCTTTTTTTTAAATTTTATAGAAGGGGAATAAGACATTATACATTCTCTTTAGTCTGCCTTTTTTACTCTGTACTTAAGATTAAGCCATGTTTAGTTTCGTGGCTGTGATTCATTTGTATTATTATTTTAAAAAGTCCATTGTATGAACCTACTGTTATTCATATATTCATTTTACTCATGATGACTATTTGGGCATTCTCTTGGTTTGGGCTATAATTAATAATACTGCTTTGACTATACTTGGGGACGTCATTTACAGCACATGTGCTTGTGTTGCTATTGGGAAAACACTGATTGAGTTATACGGTACACATACCTCCAACTTTAGGACACAAATACCAAACTATCTTCAAAGCAGTTGAACTAATTTGCATGCCTCCCGACAGTGTGTGAGGATCCCTGTCACTCCACATCATCATTAATACTTGATATTTTTTAACTGTTTTCAATTTTAATATTCTGATAAGAGAGTACTACTATCTCATGGCTTAATTTCCAGGAACAAGAAGTATTCACTTTAATGTAGTCCAATTTATTATATTTCCCTTTTTAAGTGCTCATTTTGCTGTCCTGTTTAAGAAATCTTTCCTCATCTCAAGGTTATGAACATGGTTTCCTATAATATATTGAATAGCTGCACTGTGCATTACCGTAGTCACTAGGCACACATGGCTATTTAAATTTAAATTTATATCAACTAAAATTTTTAAGACATAAAAATTCAGTTTTTCGTTCACATTAGCAACATGTCAAGGGCTCAACAGGCACATGAGTCTAGTGCTACTGTAAAGGACAGCATGGTTATAGAATATTTCTGACATCATGTAAAGTTCCACTGAACGTAAAGTTCTCTTCTAGAAGTTTTATTGACTATTACTTTACTTTTTCATATTTATGCCTATAACTCATCTGGAATGATTTCTGTGAGACCCAGGATATTGTTTTCCATGTGGTTAAACAACTGATTCAGCGCATTGAGACGACTGTTCATTCTCGGCTACACTGTAATAAAATTATTGTCATAAATAAAAATATTTATTTATACACGTATTTTAGTATATGTATATACATATACAAAGACAATAGGCAAAAAGCATATTTGCATAAAAATATTTTACATATATTTATTTATGGCGACTCCTGAATAAAATGAGTCTTTCTGGCTTGCCCTTGGGCTTCCCTGCTGGCTCAGGCGGTAAAGAATCTGCCTGCAATGCAGGAGACCTGGGTTAGATCTTGTTCTTCAAAGGAGTCTTGACTACTTTTGGTCCCTGACATTTCCATATAAATTTTAAAGTCAGCTTGACACTTTTCACTAAAAAAATAATTGGAATTTTAATTGATATGCCATTGAATCTATAAATCAATGTGGAAAATGTTTTCATATTTATTATACTGAATCTTCTATCCATGAATATGGCATATCCATAGAAATATTTGAGTCTTCTTTAATTTCTCTCAGTAATACTTTATATTTTTATGAGAAGAGTTTTACACATCTCTTAGATTTACTTTAGAGTCCTTAATGCTTCCCTGGTGGACCAGTGGTAAAGAATCTGCTTGCCAATGCAGATGTGGACTCGATCCCTGGGTCAGGAAGATCCCCTGGAGAAGGAAATGGCAACTCACTCCAGTATTCTTGCCTGGGAAAGCCCACAGACAGAGGAGACTGGTGGCCTTAATGTCCATAGGATTGCAGAGTCGGAAACGACTTACTGACTAATCAATGACAACACAGAGTCCTTAATACTATTTGATACTACTGGATTTTCTTATACTCTGTTACTGTTAAACAGAGATGTGGTCAATTTGAAAAACTTTGATGATGCACCTAGCAGCCTTGCTCAACTTATTTTTTTAATTCTACACACAAGATCATAGGCAAATAATTCTTGTATCTTTTATTACTTTTTCATGACCTATCAAATTGGTTAAAGCTGTAGCGCATGTATCTTTTGGGGGGTCTCCGAGCGCACCTTCAAGTTTTATGGCTCATTAGAAGGACTCACAGGATTCGGTATTTAGTTATACAAGCAAAGAGATACAAAGCAAATTCAACAAAGGCAAAAAGCACAAGGAGTAAAGTATGGAGAAAGCCAAGAACAAGTTTCCAAGAGTCTTCTTCCAAGAGTCAGGACATGCTGAATCCCTCCAGCCTTTAACTGTGACAACACAGAAGCAGTATTGTCCACCAGGGAGGCTCATTAGAGACTCAGTGCCCAGAGTTTATAATCCCGGGCTGGTCACGGAGGTGCCCTGCCTAGCACATACTAAAATTCCACAGTCCCAGAGCAATCATGTTTCTTGTACAAACAGTTTAGGCCCAGTGTGTCATTCATCAACCAGGGAATGGGGGGAATACTCCTGAAATTCAAGTTTCCAGACACCAGCCAAGAGCTAACGCTGCCTTTCTAAGGGTGGAGTCTCAGGCCTGCTAATGCTAGCTGTTTTGTACCATGGTTGAGCATGACCAATAACAGCTCTTTCTTCGTAAATGCTTCTCAGGATTTATTATTGTTTTGCAATCTTCAAAAAGCAAGCGGAAAGTACTCTCTCCTTTTTCTTTACCTGAAAGAGTTTGTGTAAGAGTGATATTCTTTCTTATTATTTCCTAGAATAAACTAGTGAAGTCACCTGAGATGTAGTTTAATTTGTGGGAAAGTTTTTAATTATGGATTCAATTAATAACTATGGGACTATTCTTCTTATGTCGGTTTTAAATATGACTTGGTGTAGGATTTGGGGCATTATCATCATCAATTCAGTTACAGATGAATAAAATGAGTCAAATAATTTGCCCAACATTGCATAGCTAGTAAGTAGTGTCACTGGGATTTCAGTCTATAAATTCGACATCTAGAGGACATGCACAAAGCCATTTTGCTGCCCTTTTTTTTCAGTGAATGAGTGTTGGAGTGTAGCTGCTTTCCAACGTTGCGTTAGTTTCTACAGCACAGCAAAGTGCACTAGCTATACACAGAGCCTTGACAGAGGTCCCTGAGGCACAGGGTGTCCTCCCTAGCTATCTGTCTTATACTCAGCATCAGCGGTGTCTGTGCGTCATCCCCATGGCCCAGTTCATCCCCCCTCTTCCCGCTTGACGTCCGCATGTGCGCTGTCTGCACAGCTGTTTCATTCATTTAGTTCCTCATCTGTTTCGGCTTCACTGTCTCTCCTGCGCTGTGCATGGGCTTTTCTCCAGTTGCAGCAAGGGGGGGCTGCTCTCTAGGTGAGGTACACGGGCTTCTCACTGCAGTGGCCTCTCTTGTTGAGTACGGCTCTAGGCGCACACACTTCAGTAGTCTCTGCACCTGAGCTCGATCGTTGCAGCTCAAGGGTCCTAGAGGGACTGGGCTTCTCTAGTTACGGCTCACAGACTCTGGAGCCTGGGCTCAACAGCGGTGGTGCGCAGGCTTAGTTGTCGAGCAGCTTGTGGAATCTTCCCGGACCAGGGATCAAACCCACGTCCCCTGCACTGACAGGCAGATTCTCAAGCCCTGGACCACCAGAGTGGTCCTATACAGCTTCTTAAAATCATGTTTTACCTAACAGAGCTTCATTTAAAAAAAGAAAAACAACAACTAAGCTCTCCGTTTAAATAACCATAATCTCCTAGGGACAGATGTCCTCTGGATAAATGCTGATGTTTTTGAACAAAAATTATGACATCATTTTATATTCTAAAACCAGTACATTCCAAACTTAGCAGAGCATTTGAGATATTGTGTCAAAAATACATATTACAGGGCTCCATCACTAAACTACTAAATCAAAATCTCTCTAGGTAGAATCCAGTAATCTGCGATTTTTAAAATCTCACAGTCATTAGTAAATGCAGACAGACTTGCAAAGCGTTGCTTCAGAGCTAATGAACCTAGAAGTCACGACTGCTTAGTTCATGTGCTCAGAGAATTAGCTAAAATAAATCTTGTTCCTGGTTCATGTCCATGGACAATACATCTACCACTGGCCAGCGTATCTCCCCAGATGCTTGCTGTTCTTCACACAGAAACCAAGTAAGACGGGAGAGTCATCCATCCAAACACACCTGCCAGGGTGTCTTCCCCGTCTCATAGAAGCACCAGCCCACCAAAGGCCCTGTCCCTACGACCTCATTCACCTTCAACTGCCTCCTACAGGCCCTGTCTCAAACACAGTCACACTGGGTGGCTAGCACTTCAACATACAAAATGGGGCGGGTGGGGGGGAGACATGATTCAGTCCAAAACAGCTGTAGTAAAAACTGCATCAATTACACAAAAATAATAATGCTCAACTTGTATTTTGAGGTTATATATGTCAGTACCAAGGAACTTCATTTGCACTGTTCTTTTAAACTTCTGGTATCCTATTGTGTAACTACCATTACGGTCCACTTTTCATGTGGAAGTAAAAGATCCCCCAAAAGATATAATAAAAATCAGAACATGCCTTTCTCCTGATTAAAATTTTCCAGTGACTTTATATTATTCTTAAAGTTGAATCCAAATTCTTCACCATGGTGTACATGAACTTCCTCAGCAGTTCTTTCTACAATATTCTTCTCACAGATCTCTGCATTTTTGGTTGCTTTGTGGTTCAAGTCTTAAATGAAATAACATCTTCTCAGACCTTGCTACACACTCCCGTGCCATCCCTCACAATTACCTACCAACACAGCGGCCTGTTTTTATTTTCTTTATAATATCATTTCAAAGTGTTTTCTTTTATTATTTTGATGTTTATTTTGTTATATTTCTGTTATTCTAATATATCTTATTAAAATATAAGCATTATATAGATAAAAGCCTTGTCTTTCTTCCTCACTCTTTGACCCCCATGTCTGAAAGTGGCCATAGGACAGAACCAAGTCACACTGAATACACAAGCAGATCAATGCAGGAAGGAACAGATGACTGTCCAAGATCGCACAATTAAATGGATGATAGAAACTGAGCTCCAAACTAGTCATTCTCATTTCAGACCCTACAAAGTAATGTGTAAAAGAATTTCTTCCAAAATTATACATCGAATTTTAAAACAAGGAATAGATTAATTTCTAGAAGAATTTGATCAAGTAACATGTAACTTCCATTTATTAAGGGCCTTACCTGTGCCATGAGGGCTTTCTTGGTGACTCAGCAGTAAAGAATCTGCCTGCAATTCAGGAGACATGGGTTTGATCCCTGGATCAGGAAGATCCCCTGAAGAAGGAAATGGCAACCCACTCCAGTATTCTTGCCTGGAGAATCCCATGGACAGAGCAGCCTTGTGGGCTACAGTCCATGGGGTCACAAAGGGTTGGACGTGGCTTAGTGACTAAACAAGACCACCACAGCCCTGTGCCATTCACTCTGTCAAGGACCTTGCAAGCACTGAATGCTTAACCTTCAAAACATCACACAGAATCACTGTTATTATCCTTCTTTTGCTCTGAGGAAATTGAGGTTCATAGGGGTTGAGTAATTTGCCCAACTCACACCTAACAGGTGACTGACAGACAGAACCCAGGTCTGTATGCCTCTAGAATCTGAACTATCACACTCCACACCATGCTTCAAAATAATATGTCACATTGCATCTATTTCCTGATCTAAGTATGTATTTACTTGATACTTTAAAATAAATGTAAGACAATTTGTGTCAAAAAATAATATGTAAGTTTTATCATCACTCCTGACACTGTTCTTGTCTTCAATTCTTTCCCTCGCTAGGAAACAAGATGTTACTTGATGGTGAAATTTTCCCAGCACTATAATCTAATATGTTATGGAGGAGCACAGTTCCACTAGATGGAAATTATAGCTGGCAGATGTCCAGAGCTAATTCATTGCCTTTTAAATGAAATAGCAAGAATGTCTTTGAAGGGACATTTATACCACCTAATAAGTAATCTCCCAAGTGTAGTGTGTTAGCAATTATTAGCCAGCACAAACTGCTGAGGTTAATGAATAATGCTAATCTGAATCCATCTGCAGAAACTCCTTTCACTTGATTTTCTTCCTAGTTTTCTCTTGAGATGGCTATTTACAAACTAAAGTAGGATTTAGAGAGTTGCAAAGAGTTATCAGACATCTACGTTTAAACATCTGTGGATGCAGAATGCTGAGTGGAGATCACAGAGATGGTCTCTTGACTATTTCTTACCCAAGAACCTGTGTCAAGCAGGCCTGGAAAACCAGCTTTCAACAGAAGCAGATGCGCTATGATCTGATAGATAAGAGAATTCTATAGGGGAAAGGAAATGTTAAAAACATTCACAACTGGGCTACCCTGGTGGTTCGTGGTAAAGAATCCACCTGCCAATTCAGGGGACACGAGTTGGATCCCTGATTTGGGAAGATCCTGCATACCGAGGAGCAGTTAAGCCTGTGCACCACAACTACGGAGCCAGTGTCCTAGACGGCGGGACAGCAGCCGTGAGCCCCGGGCCGTAACTCCTGCAGCCCGAGGGCCCTGGAGCCCGTGTTCTGCACCAAGGGGAGCCGCAGCAAGAAGGAGGCTGTGCCCCGCAACCAGAGGGAGCCGCACAGAGCGATGAAGACCCAGCACAGCCAAAACAGAAGCAAAAATCATTGTTTTACAGTGAACCTCTCTTATACCTGGCTCTATGGTCTGAATGTTCATGTCCCTGCAAAATTCACATATTGAGATTCTAACCCACAAGGCGGGTAATACCAGGAGTTGGGATTTGGGGGAGGCCTTTAGGTCATGAGGGTGTGACCCTCATGAACAGGATCGGTGCCCCAGAGAGCTTGCTTGTCCCTCGAGCCATGTGAGGTTACAGTAAGAAGAAGCCTGTCAACGGGAAGCTGGCTCATACCAGACACTGAACTGGCTGGCCCCATGACGCTGGACTTTTCAGCCTCTGAACCATGAGAAATAAACATTTGTTGTTTATAAGCCACCCCGTCTATGGTATTTTGGCATTGCATCCCAAAAAGACTGCTTCACTCACTTACATTACCAGCCTGGTCTCTGAAGTCATTTTGATTTGCAACCTCAGATCTAGACTGTGAGCTCCAAGGTGGAGGTAGGAGGAGAGCAAAGAAAGAAAAAGAAGGTGCTCCAATATTATTTTGTTGTTGTTACATACTGCCATATTTTCCATGCCTAGAGCAACGCCTGGCACAAAATAGATCCTCAGTGTTTGCTGAATAAGCACAATCTAACAGTAAGAGTGGAGAAGGCAATGGCAGCCCACTCCAGTACTCTTGCTGGAAAATCCCATGGATGGAGGAGCCTGGTGGGCTGCAGTCCATGGGGTCGCAAGAGTCGGACACAACTGAACTGACTTAGCAGCAGCAGCAGGTTGGTCATGACTCTCCTTCCAAGGAGCAAGCATCTTTTAATTTCATGGCTGCAGTCACCATCTGCAGTGATTTTGGAGCCCCCAAAAATAAAGTCTGTCACTGTTTCCACTGTTTCCCCATTTATTTGCCATGAAGTGATGGGACCAGATGCCATGATCTTAGTTTTCTGAATGTTGAGTTTTAAGCCAACTTTTTCACTCTTCTCTTTTACTTTCATCAAGAGGCTGTTTAGTTCTTCTTGCTTTCTGCCATAAGGGTGGTATCATCTGCATATCTGAGGTTATTGATATTTCTCCCGGCAATCTTGATAGTTGCTGAATATTGCTCTAGAGGACAGAAACTATTTCTATTATCTTTATAGTTGGTTGAATTGCTGATACATAATTTTTGCTCACTTGAAGCAATGTTAACTGACAATAAGTACCTCCAGAAAAATGCTGCTGCAAAAATAGCAACAGCAGTTTTTTGTGCGTGGCTTCCTAAGGGAAGCAAAAATCTTTGGACTTTCACAATTAAAGCCTTGACCTCAATATAAATGCGAGGTCTTAAAAAGATCCCAGGGAGTATCAACTTAGAAACCTAAACACTTGTTCTGGTGAAGAGAAAATTGACCTTATTATCCTATTTTCTCTGATGAGAACTTGAGGAATGGTATTTATTGAGATCACGTTGGTTCCCTAAATTAAAGCTTAGATATCTGGGCTAGAAAAAAAAAAGGATACCATATTACACATATAAGACATTCTCTTGATGAGAAAATAAAGCAGTTCTTCAGATAAAAGGAAAGAAAACGGCTTCACGTAGGAAATCCTAATCTCTTTTCCTGACTGTCCCCAGTGGAGCTGGAAGATAACTATTCTATAATAGAAAATTAAGGAAAGTATAGAGAAAGGAGACAGAGAACATGGAGAGATACAAAGAGTAAATAATGAGGAAGAGAATAGACTAGAAAGAAAGGAAACAGTAAGGAAAAACAAAAGAGATCAGTGTGCCTGTCCTGGGAAGCAGCAGGTTGTCAAGAATTTCTTCAAAGTCACATAAGTATTCCAAGGTCACAGATAACCAAAGTTCACAGTTTTGTTTTGTTTGGGCTGGTAGGTCGTATTTTACAGAAATTATGGTAACCTACTTGTTTCAGTTCTATGTATTGGCTTGCAAATTGTTCCCCTTCCTCCCTACACACACACACACACGACAAGGAGAGAGTGGAGAAAGAGGGAGGCCACTTCGGATTGGTAAGTGGCATGTTTTATAAGCAAGAGAACTTAATGTGGTTTAATAAGCAAGGGAACTTACCAGGCTTGTCCGAGGCCAAGGCAAAACGAGTAGAACTCCACACCAGTCCATCAGAATCTTTAAAGTTCATATAGAGGTTCCCTCATGTGTTCCGTTCAGATGGTCTCAACAGCACTTGACTCTCTCAAGGCTCCATCCTCGAAGCAGCTCCGGCTGTACAATGGTGGTCAGAATGTACATTCCAAGAGCAAGGTGGGGCAGGGAAGCCTCCAATTGCCCCAGTCCAGATCGCGGGTCAGACGGCAGTCACGACCTCTGCATGACCTCCCCCAACACTATAAAACAAACATCTCTTTTAAAATTCAGGGCAAATATAATTGTTTCTGCGTTACCTCGGTGTGTTTGCATCGCTGGAATCTGCGCTGGTATGCACTGCACTTCCACCATCTGAGATCTCTGTTCTAAGAATCGTGCTGCATTTGCCAATGAAAGAAAATACATGGGCGGTAAAATAGGTCGGAAATGACTAAAACAGCATTAACTGCCTGTGACATGACTTGTTGATTTCAAGGAGTGACTGAGAATATGGTTCTTACAAGTGTCAAATGAGCATGTGAGGAACTCTAGAAAAGCTTAAGTCCCCTGCTCCACTCTGAAATGATTGCTGAAACCCAAATGGTGAAATTCACATGTGTTTTCTTTTTCCTATAATTTCCCTTCCCAGTTACAAAATGGCCACTATGTCTTTACGTTTTCTTTTCAGGGGATTTCACGTGATAAGGCCCAAGCAGAAAGTGCCTAAAGATTATGCCTCTTTCTGAATTTTCTTTTTCCCTTAAAGTCACATTTAGGGAGTCACATTTAGGGAGTGAGGCGGGGTCTGAAGGGAAAGAAAAGAAGGAAATAAGGTAAGCGGTTGGAAGAATAGCTTCTCCTGAGATCTAGGAAAGGAACTGAGAGCTGTGGGATCTACAACAAAAAAGGTTCTGCCAAGTGAGGAGACAGCAGGACCTCTGAAAGGAATGACGGTTTTGTGTAGGTTTTGTGTAAGTAGGGAGACCAGACAGGAGGAGGACCTGAGCAAGCAGCTAGCCTCACAAAGACCCAGCCCCGACGGGTCACAGAACAGAGAAGCTGTGTCGTACCACTTAAATGTGAACTCTAAAAGATAATGAACTCATGAGATAGAATGGTGGTTGCCAGAGGCTGGGGGTGGGAGAAATGGGGAGATGTTGATTAAAGGGTACAAACTTTCAGTTATAAGATGAATGAGCTCTGAAGAACATACAGCATGCGACTATAGTTAATAACACTGTAATGTACATTTGACAGTTGCTAATAGTTGGACTATAAAGAAAGCTGAGCACCAAAGAACTGATGCTTTTGAACTGTGGTGTTGGAGAAGAGTCTTGAAAGCCCCTTGGACTGCAAGGAGATCCAACCAGTCCATCCTAAGGGAAATCAGTCCTGAGTGTTCATTGGAAGGACTGATGTTGAAGCTGAAACTGCAATACTTTGGACACCTGACGCCAAGAGCTGACTCATTGGAGAAGACCCTGATACTGGGAAAGATTGAGGGCAGGAGGAGAAGGGGACGACAGAGGATGAGATGGTTGAATGGCATCACTGACTCAATGGACATGAGTTTGGGTGGATTCCGGGAGTTGATGATGGACAGGGAGGTCTGGTGTGCTGCATTCCATGGTGTCACAAAGGGTTGAACTGAGTGACGGAACGGAACTGAACTGAACTGAAGATAGTAGATCTTAAAAGTTGTCATCACAAGAAAAAAATTGTAACTGTATGTGTGATGGAATTACTACAATGTAAATTACTACAATAATAACTAGAATTATTGTGATCATTTCACAATGTATATAAGCTATTGAATCATTATGTTGTACATCTGAAACTAATATGCTAAATATAAACTGTGTCTCATTTTAAAAAAATACTGTATTGTATATCTGAAATTTACTAAAGATTTGGATCTTAAGGCTTCTTACCACCACCAAACAAACAAACAAAAAAAAAATGCTAACTATGTGATATGATGGCCTTCCTTGGTGGTTCAGTGGCAAAGAATCCACCTATCAGTATAGGAGATGGGTTTTATCCCTGGGTTGGGAAGATCCCCTGAAGAATGAAATGGCAACCCACCCCAGTATTCTTGCCTGGGAAATCCCACGGACAGAGGAACCTGGTGGACTATAGTCCATGGGTCACAAAAGAGTTGAACATGACTTAGCGACTAAACTACAAGCACGTGAGGTGATGAGTGTGTTGATTTATTTGAGGATGGGTAATAAGTTCACAGTGTATGTGCGCGTGTGTGCTTCCGTGGTGTCCAACTTTTCGACCCTGTGGGTTGTAACCCACCAGGCTTCTCTGTCCATGGGATTCTCTAGGCAAGAAAACTGGAGTGGGTTGCCATGCCCTCCTCCAGGGGTCTTCCTGACCCAGGGATCAAACTCACGTCTCTTGTGTCTCCTGCACTGGCAGGCGGGTTCTTTACCACTATCAACACCTGGGAAGCCTTCACAGTGTATCCTTATATACATAATCGTCACATTGTACATTTTAAATATATACAATTTTATTTGTCAGTTATACACCATAAATCTGGAGTTGGTCAGGGGGTGGTGTCCTAGAACAAAACAGCCTCTCCCCATCAAGAAGAGATGTGAGCTTGAGCAGGTATCTATCTATTTAAACCAAAGACATAAGACTCATCCCCAAACATTCTCACTGTAGGATTCGTCTCCCACCCATACCAGCCTCACCAGCACCTCTGCCCAACCTGGAGACAGAGAAAACTCCAGTAACTAGAGAGCCATTATCTCCAACCTACATAATGAAAGATAGGCTCAGAAGAGATTAAATTTGAGGTAGAGAAGTCAAAGAAATTTTTTACACCTAGATTTTGGGGTAGAATAAAATTCATTGCTGTTGTAGCACTTTTTAATGAGTCACTTCAATTTTGTAGAGCTTAGTCACATCTCACATTAAATGCAAAGTAGTCTCATCATTATTCTCAGCCTCCTCCACTCATGGCTCATGAGTTACAATGTGTCAGACACTGTTGTCCACACTTGACTGCAACTCTGGGGGGGAGATACCATGATTACCCCCATATCGCAGATGAGGAAACTGAGGCACAGGGAGTTTGGATAAGTTACGAAGGTCCCACTGCTTGTGGGCAAGAGAACCGGGGCTCAAAGGCAGGCCACAAGACTGCAGAGGCCCCGGTCCCCATCAGATGGGTGCTCCCGCCCATCTCCCCTCGGACAAAGCAATTTAAATCACTCACAATAAGAACTTCCACGGGCCTGCTCTGTCCTGGTGTAGCCATATGATAGCAGATGTGGAAACTGAACATCAGAACAAAATAAGCTTCAGTGAATAGCTGTTGATGAACTGAATGTTTTCCTTGACAAGTCTTAAAAAGCAGAAACTTAAAGCCTTTTTCGACAATAGTGGCAATTCTAGTGCTGTTAAGTTTTTTAAACGGTGTCCTGAAGCCCAACTGGTCCCTTTTTTTAGATCTCCAGAGAAACAGAGAAAGCCTCATCAGCAGATGCATGCGCGCTCGGTCGCTCAGTCATGTCTGACTCTGCAGCCCCATGGACGGCAGCCCGCCAGGCTCCTCTGTCCTTGGAATTTTCCAGACAAGAATACTGGAGTGGATGGCCACCTCCTACTCCACAGGATTTCCCCAACCCAGGGATCAAAGCCATGTCTCCTGAGTCTCCTGCATCGACCAACAGACTCTTCACCACTGAGCCATCTGGAAAGCCCCCTTCTATCACCACGTCTCTCCTCAAAGCCCCGCGTCCTTTCAGAGGAGGGAAAGGCCATTCCCTCCCAGTGCGTGTGGGTGCGGCTCCAGCAAGAGGCAAACTGGGCCAGGAGACTGGCACGTGGTGGGAAATGGGGAGAGACCCTCCCTCTCTGGAGGGTCGCCCTCCCTCCACTCCAGACCCCAGAGAAGACCGCAGCGCGCCTGACACCCGAGGGGGCCGGCTGCAAAGGTCTGATGAAAGCCCCATCGCAGAGTCTCAGGCTAATCTCTTTTTTCCTTTCCAACATGATTTCAGCAATTATATTTTTATCATTTAAATGCCTCCTCTCGTTCATAACTTTGATGATCCTCACATGGGCTGTAGACTGTTTACTCTAATTTTATTCTTATTAACATTTCCATTTTAAATGGCTAAAAATAAGTCTCTGACCTTCCAAAGTGAATGCCTGATTACTGCCCTTCCTCCAGGAGAAATTAACTTTGGAAATATCCGCAAAGTATGTCCAGGGTGATGGGACCATTTATTTTCCTCCCTAATTGTTTCCTTAAGATAGAGTCTCTCATTTCCCATCTAGGAAGAGACATAAGGGTAGAAGATTCCCTGGACCCCAAAGAAAATATCACAAGATACTAGTGACAAATGGAAAAGGTTTTCACAGGAGAATGTGAAAGCGTTTAGTCTTTCTCACAGACTCACTGATCTAATGCTTTTGGTTTTAGGTAATAGATCAAATAATGAATATGAAGTATTTTTTGTAACATATGCCAACAGTTAAAAATGGCTCAGCCATTAAACTAAACCATTTAAGTTCAATTTTTCCATTTAAAGAAAAACTATCACTTCATTATTTCAGGGAGAAAAGATAAGATTATGCTTTCCTACCAAAGAACAAAAACCAAAAAAGAAAGAAAGAAAACTCTCCTTAGGAATGTGGGACATGAAGGATACTGAGGATTTTTTTTTATATACAAAATTAAAGATTAAAAAATATGTGTTAAACACCCTTTTAAATGAATTAAAACAATCAAAGATCAAAAGAGCTATTTGTAAAGACTTGGAAAACCTAACCCAACATATCCCATGTGCCTTAATAAATGTGTGTGATAAGTGGTAAGTGTCAGTGCCAAATAATAATTCTATACATTTTATTGATAATTGTCTTCAGCCTGACATATGGAAGGAAGCATAATAGTTGCAGGGAATTGCAGCAATATATTTAGTTCCTTTAAACCTCTACTTCAATCACCTTTCATAAAGCAAAAGAAATGAAAGGAACTTTGTAAGATATACAAAGGAAGCTAAACTTATTGATATATGCCAGAAGATCCAAACCAATTCCTTTCATCCAGACACACATAATTCTTACTGCAGACTAGGCTCTATTTTTTGGATGAGCAGTCACTCCCTCCCATTAAAGCTGGAGGAGAATGACTACTTCTGATCAAGTATCACTATCATTAAAATTGAGGAAATATGCCCACCCACCCCTTGCATATGAAGGGGAAGAAAAGTAAAAAATAATCATCATCAGCTTCCAAGCACTGACATTTTATGTCTTTTATAGGGATCCATGAATCTTCCAAAATTTATGACAATGGATAAGCTTACTCTAAGATTCTGCAGGATGCTACTGGCACATTTCTCCAAAGTAAAGCGATTTACTTTGCCCTCAGAGGAGGAAAAAGAAGAGGGAGGACTTAGAAAAATAAACTAGCTTGAACATAAAATTATAAAGCTGAAGATATAACATATTAAAGAAACATCCCACCTAGTCTCAATTTTAATCACCTAAAGGAGAATTAAACTCATTTATTCCCCCAACTGAGGCCATTTTGCTGAAATTACAAAACCTGTCATTTTGCAAAAGAAAAGGAACAAATGATAAAGATTATGTGCTATCCAGAGTACACAGTATGGATCAAAGAAGGAGGAGGAAAGATAAAAATGAAGCTACTTGAAAAGAAGTGATTTCAGTGAACATATTTTCTACTATGTACTCTAGGAATAATCAACATCCAAATCACAAAACTTTTCAAACAAATAATTTCTAAATCTACAGCTGACTCTTTTCAGTTCAGTTCAGTCACTCAGTTGTGTCCGACTCTTTGCGACCCCATGAATCGCAGCACGCCAGGCCTCCCTGTCCATCACCAACTCCCGGAGTTTACTCAAACTCATGTCCATCGAGTCGGTGATGCCATCCAGCCATCTCATCCTCTGTTGTCCCCTTCTCCTCCTGCCCCCAATCCCTCCCACCATCAGGGTCTTTTCCAATGAGTCAACTCTTCGCATGAGGTGGCCAAAGTACTGGAGTTTCAGCTTCAGCATCAGTCCTTCCAATGAACACCCAGGACTGATCTCCTTTAGGATGGACTGGTTGGATCTCCTTGCAGTCCAAGGGACTCTCAAGAGTCTTCTCCAACACCACAGTTTCAAAAGCATCAATTTTTTGGTGCTCAGCTTTCTTCACAGTCCAACTCTCACAGCCATACATGACCACTGGGAAAACCATAGCCTTGACTAGATGGATCTTTGTTGACAAAGTAATGTCTCTGCTTTTTAATAAGCTGTCTAAGTTGGTCATAACTTTCCTTCCAAGGAGTAAGCGTCTTTTAATTTCATGGCTGCAGTCACCATCTGCAGTGATTTTGGAGCCCAAAGAAATAAAGTCTGACACTGTTTCCACTGTTTCCCCATCTATTTGCCATGAAGTGATGGGACCAGATGCCATGATCTTAGTTTTCTGAATGTTGAGCTTTAAGCCAACTTTTTCACATAGCTGACTTCAGGAGACTATAAATAATCAACAATATTTTGAAAGTTAAACATCCCTAAGATATTTACTGGTGATTATTCACAATTAAGCAGAGGACTGATCTTTCTACCTGTTATGAACTGAGTGCTGAGGAACAGTAAAATTCATTCAGTCATTCCTTCCCTTCAAGCTTCATAGATGGCTCAAGAGTGAAGAAGCCTCCTGCCAGTGCAGGAGAGGCAGGAGACAGGGGTTTGATCCCTGGGCCAGGGAGATTCCCTGGAGTAGAAAATGGCAACCCACTTCAGCATTCTTGCCTGGAAAATTCTATGGACAGAGGAGTCTGGCGAGCTACAGTCCATGGACTCGCAGAGAGTCAGATGCAACTGAGTATTGAGCACACACCCACACATTCCTTCACTCAAAAAATATTTATTGAAGGATTACTACGTGCCAAGCATTCTTCTAGACACTGAAAGTACAATAGTGAACGAGAGGGGGTTGGAAATCTCAGCTAGAAGGATATAGGAATAGAACTTTCTTTCCAATAAAGACAAAAAATAAATATATGTATGTTTGATGGTGATAAATACTAAGGAGAAATAAAGCAAGAAAGGATGATGGGGGAGTAACGGGGATGGCAAGATTTGGAGAGAGGTTGGAGGTAGAAAATTAAATAATTAAGTTATTAAATAATTAATAATTAAATTAATAAATTAAATAAATAAATAAGATTTATTAAATAATTAAATTTTAAAAATTGTGCAAAGACCTGAAGGAAGAAAGAGTGTAACTCATTTTGATATGTGGAGTAAATGCATTTCAGGCAGAGAGAACAGCAAGTGCAAAGGCCTTGAGGAAGGGATGTGATTGACATTTTCAAGAGACATCAAGGAGTGAGGTTACTGAAGGAAGCGCAAAGTAAGCTTGGTGGTTACCAGAAGTAGTTGTTTGAAACAAAGTTTATGGAGAGGTTACAGTTATTGACAGCAGGAAGTCGGGATGTGGCTTTTGAGAAGAAAGAGCAGGAGGGTAAGGACAAGGTACTGAATAAGCAGAGGCAAAGGAAATGAGAAGTCAGTGTATTGGAGGTTTCATCTGGGCTCCAGAATTGCCAAGAATTACATCAAGAATGTTAGAATTCCACTGAACTAAAAGGTAAGATATTCCGGAAATTCAAATGAAAAGCTTTCTGGTTTCCACAAAATATTTATTTCAGACCTTAACTGAAATCATAGTAAGTGCTGTTTAAATTTCATCACAAAACATTTCATAGGGATGTTAGAAATGCAGGAGAACTCTGTCTCTCTCTCTTTTATTTTTTTAGTGACGATGTCTGCCAGAGATGAGGAGACCTGCAACACTTTTTAGTCTGCACTGGTCTCCGTTGCTGTGCATAGGCTTTCTCTCATTGGGAGTGTGCGGGCTCCTTTCTGTTGCAGCGCACAGACTTCTCATTGCTGCGGCTTCTTTTGTTGCAGACATGGGCTCTAGGGTGCGGGGGCCTCAGTAGCTGTGGCTCACAGACTTAGCTGCCACATGGCATGTGAGGCCTTCCCAGATCAGGAATCAAACCTATGTCTCCTGCACTGGCAGGCCGATTCTTAACCACTAGACCAACAGGGAAGTCCCAGGACAGCTCGCTTAATCCACCTCTACCAGACTAATTCACCACATTACCTGATGCTCCCCCACCTCCCTATAAAGCTTGTAACTGTGGAAGCCCAGAGCAGAGACCCTGACCTGTCTGTTCACTCAGTTCTCCTCCCATCAGTTGCGCACTTGCCAAGACTTGTTTGTTCCCAACTCTGTTTATGTTTCTTAGGCTTGTTAATTTAATTGCATAATTGCATAATTTAATGAAATATCCTTCCAGGCAATGATATGTGATTACAAAAAGAGAGTAGTGGCTTCTTCAAAACCCATATTGAATGCTTGAGAAAAATGTTATAATAAAGGTGAGTCACTAAAACATACACTATCAGATTAGATGTGAGTGAGACCATTGTAAAAGCTTTTTAAACGATCATAGAAATGTGGAGAAGACTCTTGAGAGTCCCTTGGACTGCAAGGAGATCAAACCAGTCAATCCTAATGGAAATCAACCCTGAATATTCATTGGAAGGACTGATGCTGAAGCTGAAACTCCAATACTTTGGCCACTTGATGCAAAGAACTGACTCATTGGAAAAGACCCTGATGCTGGGAAAGATTGAAGGCAGGAGGAGAAGGGGGCGACAGAGGATGAGATGGTTGGATGGCATCTCCGACTCAATGGACATGAGTTTGAGCAAGCTCTGGGAGTTGGTTATGGACAGGGAAGCCTGGCGTGCTGTGGTCCATGGGGTCACAAAGAGTCGGACACGACTGAGCGACTGAACTGAAAAATGTAAAGGGTGGATGTGCTCATGTCTTCAGGCTATTATTCCACTTGAAAAAGGCATACCAGAAGTTACAATGAATTACAGGTGTGGTTGGTACAAAAAAGACTCAGAACTCCAACCAGGGAACCATACTAAAAATGAAACGGGGTCTACACTAAAAATGTTGGTTGCTGTGGTTCAGTTGCTCAGTTATGTACAACTCTTTGCGACCCCATGAACTACAGCACGCCAGGCTTCCCTGTCCTTCACCATCTCCCAGAGTTTGCTCAAACCCAAGTCCATTGAGTCGGTGATGCCATCCAACCATCTGGTCCTCTGTTGTCCTCTTATTGGTGAATGAGCATAAGTTTATGTGTTTTTTGAGGTAAGTAAAATCTTTAAGGTGTTTTTTTCAAAATAATTCCCTGCTTTAATCAACTTCTCCTATTAAACATTTTAACTACTGCCCTGATGTCATTAGATTAAAAGGCTTCTGATGTTATTTTAAACTAGATCAGACAGCAAACCATAGAGATCAAATGATTCATTCCTAAAGTAAGTCCTTTATATACACAGGAAAAAAATTACCTGGTTGAACTGGACAGTGACTTTGATTTTCGTTGTTATTTTTGTCATCTTATCATTACTAGAATGGGAACAGTGTTACAAAAGTATTGAGGCCACTGCCTTTAAGGCAGGCTGCTCCTGTGAATTCCTAAATAAATGAGAATCTCTGCATTGAAGTTTCCCTTTGATTCCTTTTATATCCGAATAAGAGTTTTGATGTAATAAATTATATGTTGTAACTTAACATTTACCATTCAACAGTGTGGGATGCATGCCTATAATTATGAAGTAGGCAAATAAATAATTAAACTGACCTGCTCTAGTCCAGAGGATATATGACAGTGTGACAGAGGAAACACAACAGTGATTATGCTGCTATACAGTCTGACCCAGTATTCCTGTCCAACCCAGGATATTAGATAAAGCCACCATAAGCAGGCAATCCACCAAACAGAGGTGCTCTGACGAGGACTCCAAAACCAGGGCAACCATCGCTAGGGTAGGCAGGAATTCCTATGGCACGGAAGAAGGGGAAAACAGTTTCATATATATATTCCCTTGGTAATTAAACCTCAATAAAGCTGGAAAATAAACAACATCCTCTCTCAGAAGTTTGTGCTTTTTACTATGGGAATAGCTTGGATGCTATGAGAATATGGTTCAATGAGAATTTAGAGGAATATTAGCTAAATTTGAGGGATTCCCAGGTGGTGCTCATGGTAAAGAACCTGCCTGCCAGTGCAGGAGATGTAAGAGACAACGGGTTCAGTCCCTGGGTCAGGAAGATTCCCCTGGAGGAGGGCATGGCAACCCACTCCAGTGTTCTTGCCTGGAGAATCCCATGGACAGAGGAGCCTGGCAGGCTACAGGTCATAGGGTCACATAGAGTTGGACAAGACTAAAGTGACTTAGCACATACGCTAAGTGAACTAGATTTTTCCTCTCCTACTTACACATATAAAAAAGCAGGAAAAGGTCACTTTTCAAGGATGCAATTAAAGTTAGTTTTGCCACAAGAATAGGCTCTTTAGGGACTCTTAGTAGTGAAGCTGATCAGTAACAAAAACTAAAACTAAGTCCCATAAGGGTAACAAGTTGGGATGTCAATACTAAAGACATGATCTTTGAAAGCAATCTCTTTTGAAGACTGAGATGGATTCTGTGTTTTGAGTAGCAGAAGGAAACTAAAAATTGGCTCCAAAGAGTAAGACATGTCCTGTTCAAAGGAAGGCGGCTTCTGCTGTGCAACAGGAACATGGTGAGACACACAGAAAAAGAGCCCCAAATTTGGACGGCACAGCCGAGAAAACTGGAGCCAAAACCATGCCTCTCAAAAATATTTAGCTGAGGTCTGTCCTCATTCCTTAGTGAAGAGGAATTGAAATTCTAGCCTCGCTGTCATCATCTGAAGTTTGTCATCTATGATTATGCCGAGGTTATGTGAATGGCAGTAAGGCATGCAACTTACAGATTGCTGCCTGAAAGATCAGCTCTTTCCCCTGCACTAGTCCTGCCCCCCACTGTCTCCTAAGAATTGGAACTCAGATATGTCCATGAACCAGCCTCAGCCAGGCAGGAAAAGACATGCTCTAGGGAATGGCAGAGCAAAAAGATGGAAGAATCCTGGATTCCACAGTGACTGCCTGGAGCAGACCCGCCCCGTTAACTGGAGTGGGACATAAATAAGTTCATTTAAACCACTTGAATTTGGAACTCTTCAACACAGCAGTTCAGCCTTTCCTGAAACTTTATAAAGATCACGAACTGGAATAACCACATGCATATCCCAAGCTGAGAAAGCTGACCTTCAAAAAACACCAAAAGGAAGCAAAGATAAGAAAACCTTGTGCCTTAGAGAAATGAAGAAACTAAGCGTTACTGCTGTCTTCTCAGTTACTTGTGAGTAAATGTGAAAGTAACATTCTTTCTCAGTATTCTTGGATAATTTCATGGATGTCCTTTCAATAATGTCCATTTATGCTTGAGCTAGTTTGAGTTTCTGTTGCTTGTAGCTCTAAACCTCCCACTAAGACTGAGTGGAGGAAGCAAGAGGGAGCATGAGGAAGAAGTACATCAAAATGTCACAAGCAGTTGTGTCAACGAAGGAGGTAAACATGTCATTTTTAAAAATTTACCTATTTCTTTCAATTGGAGGCTAATTACTTTACACTATTGTGGTGGTTTATGCCACACATTGGCATGAATCAGCCACGGGGGTACATGTGCCCCCATCCTGAGCCCCGCCTCCCACCCCCCTCCCCTTCCCATCCCTCAGGGTCACCCCAGTGCACCGGCTTGGAGTGCCCTGTCTCACGCATCGAACTTGGACTGGTTGTGTCTTTCACATATGGTAATATATTTTATTTACTTTTTTCTCTAAGGTTCCAAACTTTATATAATGGAAAGACATGACTTTTCTAATAGAAAATTTTCTGAACTTTCTAAAAGTTTATACCAAAACATGTTTCTAGTGCAAAAGAGAACAAATCAGGAAAATAATCTTTCTAAAAGCATTCTCTATTAGTCCTATTTCGTGGCTGGGTGTGCCAGATGTTCCATTAATAACAATAACTTTATCAAACCTCTGTCGTGTGCAAGGCACTGTACTTGGAATTTCTAACATGTTATTTCATGAATGTTTGTACCAAAGTATAAGAAAAATATTATCCCGATTTTAAGAGTAAAGCAATTGAGGCTCTGCGAGGTTAAGGATCTTTCCCAAGGTATCAAGATGAATCATGGAGAAAATTCAGACTTCGGTTTGTGTAACTCCAAAGCCCATCTCTTGTCACTAGGCAATAAATAAGCTACATGTATACATATATGTGTGTGTGTGTGTGTGTATGCATTTTTTGTTTTTAATTGCTTTACGATGTTGTGTCTCTGCCATGCAACAACAAGAGTCAGACCTAAGGATACATATCGCCCCTCCCTCTTGAACCTCCCTCCTGCCCCCAAGTGCATCCCGGCCCTCTAGGTCATCACCAAGCTGCAGGTTGAGCTCCCTGCATCCTACAGCAGGTCGTATTTATGGAATTGTGTATATGTTTCAATGCTGCTCTCTCAAGTCATCCGACCCTCCCCTTCCCCTACTGCGTCCGTAAGTTCGTTCTCTGTGTGTGTCTCTATTGCTGCCCTGCGAATAGGTCCACTAGTTACAGTTTTCTAGATTCCACATATGCGTTACTATAAGATTAAATAAAAAATACTTTAAAGAAAGAAAATCACATGCTAAGGGCCCACCCAATTATTTTTTTCAGCAAAGAACTGCTTTGCTGCTACTGTGATTGACAAGGGGACTTAGATGCTATGTGCCTGAAAAGTGTCAGCCGCTCAGTCGTGCCCAACTCTTTGTGGCCCCATGGACTACAGCCCACAAGGCTCTTCTGTCCATAGGATTTTCCAGGGAAGGATACTGGAGTGGGTTGCCATTTCCTTCTCCAAGGAATCATCCCGACCCAGGATCGAACCCAGGTCTCTTGCAGGGCAGGCAGATTGTTTACGACTGAGCTACCAGGGATAAGACTCTACTTGCCTAGAATCTTCCCATTAACATAGGGCACCTGGGAAGTGTGACATTATCTGAGTTTTCTCTGAACACCAGGCCTGTAGAACACACCTGGCCAAGAAGGAATGACTTTAGGAGGTGATAAGGTGATAATTTGCCATTATCCACACATAGTGCTCAGTTGATAATTTGGGGGCATGTAGTACCCCTTTCAGAGAAGGCAATGGCAACCCCCTCCAGTGTTCTTGCCTGGAGAATCCCAGGGACGGGGGAGCCTGGTGGGCTGCAGTCCATGGGGTCACTAAAGGTCGGACACGACTGAGCGACTTCACTTTCACTTTTCACTTTCATGCATTGGAGAAGGAAATGGCAACCCACTCCAGTGTTCTTGCCTGGAGAATCCCAGGGACAGGGGAGCCTGGTGGGCTGCCGTCTTTGGGGTCACACAGAGTCAGACACGACTGAAGTGACTTAGCAGCCGCAGCAGCAGTGCTCCTTTACTCAGCATTAGTAATGAAGAAACTGAAGTACATCAACCCAAATAAGCCAAAGATACTCAAATGAAGGGTTTTTTTTTTTTTTTCCAATTAACTAATGAGGACTCTGCAATCTCTAAGGCTACTAAATGTGAGAAACATTGCTCAAATAAACTGTATTCGAGGAGGGAGTGGGTGACTGAAAAACAAGGGACTCTCACTGCAAATTTGTTCATTTTGTAAATTCTAACAGGTATTGGGAGGGCTCCATCCTTCCTCTGTATCTAAACCTAACATTGCCAACCTGGATTTGTGTGTAACTCCGCCAGTGCACACTTGAATCCTTCAAATCGCCTAACTATTTGACCTTGTGAGGAAGGGCACAATGTGGATGGAGCTGTGTAGGAAGTCTGGATGGTGGTGCTACAATTTGAAAAGGTGTCTCCTTGTAGTAAGCAAAAGAATGCCCCCCAAGGACTTCCCTGGTGGTCCAGTGGCTAAGACACCACCTTCTCAATTCAGGGGGCTCAGGTTTGACCCCTAGTCAAGGAACTAGATCCCCCACACCACAACTAAGAGTTCACATGCTGCAACTAGACCTGGAGCAGCCAAATACAAACAAATAAACAATATTTTTAAAAAATAATAATGCCCCTCAAAATATGTCCTTGTTCTAATCTGCAGAATCTATAAATATTTGGAGTTACATGACGAAGAACTAAGGCGGCAGATGGAATGAAGGTGGCTGATCAGCTGGCCTAAAATTATGGAGATTATCCTGAATTATCCAGGTGGACCCAGTGTGTTCACAAGAGTCCATAAAGTGGAGACATGAAAGCAGATGGGAAAGAGAAGCAGATGCAATCGTAGAAGCACGGTCAGAGCCATACTGGGTCGGACTCAGCCTGTCATTGTTGGCTTTGAAGACAGAAGAAGTAGCCACAAGCCAAAAATGCCACAGTCTTTAGAAGCTGGAAAAGGCAAGGAAGCAGATTCTCCCCTGGAGCCAGCAGAAAGGACACAACCCTGTGGGCACCTTGGTTTTAGCGGTTAGAGTGGTGTCAGACTTCTAGCCTAGAGAACTTAATAAAATTGGGTTGCCTTAGCCACTAAGTCTGAAATGATATGTTACAGCAGCAATAGAAAAAGAATGTACTACTAATGTGAGAGAGCTACTTGTGGACATGGGTAGATAAAAAAGCAGAAATTTAACAGAGGCTGAGGTGAAAGAAAATCTGTCTGCCTCTCTGGCTCAAACTGGCCTCTGGAATGGTTTTCTGAAAGTGATTAGAGGGAACTGCAAAGTAATTGAGATGTAAAAGAGAAACGATTGCTGTGATATGGTGGCAGGATACTGAGAACTGTTCAGTACACTTTCTGCCAGATTAATCAGATCTGAAAACACCCAGAAACCTTTAATAACCACAACAGAGGGGTAGACAAGCCTTATGGAATCTGGGGAAAATCTGCCCTGTAGTCACTGACCCAGAATCAGAAGCACAGAATCATATGTTAAATGAATTTTGGAAATGGACGAGTTAGAAATTATATAATCCAGTCCTCCTTTTTTTCCTATTTATTTTTCATTTGTTAACAATGTTATTGAGGTATACTTGATACACAAAAAACTGCACAAATTTAATATACACAATTTATGAGTTTGTAGATACACAAACACCCATGAAACCATCACCACAATCAAGGTGATAAAGATATCCATCACCTCCCAAAGTTTCCTATGCTCCTTTGTTTTCGAGGCTTTTTTCTGATAATAACACTTAACATGAGATCCACCCTCTTAACAAATTTTTTTAATTGTACAATACAGTACTGTTAAATATAGGCAGTATCTTATACTCAGATTGTTGGAAGGTATTCACCTGACGTAACTGAAACATTACACCCATTGAGCAGCTCCCTATTTTCCCCTCCCCAAGCCCCTGGGAAACACACATACTCTCTACTTCTATGAATTTGATTATTTTAGACACCTCATGTAAGTAGAAATAGGTAGTAGTTGTCTTTCTGCAACTGGCTTATTTCACTTAATATAAGTCCTCCAGGTTCAAACTTGCTGCAGATGACAAGATTTCCTTCTTTTTTAATGCTGGACCATATCATTCATCCATCAGTGGACACAGCTGACATTTAGCTTGTTTCCATACCTTGGTTATTGTCAATAGCACTGTAGTGAACACAGGCATACAAATATCTTTTTGATATCCTGACTCCATATCTTTTTAATATATACACAGAAGTAGAATTGCTGGATCTTCTGATAGTTCTATTTTTAATTTTCTGAGGAAACATACTATTTTCCGTATGCGTGGAAATATTTCAGTAAGTATGTTAAATGAATGAGTTCACCGAACTGCATCTTTGAATCCTAAAACAATTGTCCGTAGTGGCTGCATTACTTCACATGGGCTTCCCAGGTAGTGTTTGTGGTAAAGAACCCACCTGCAATGCAGAAGACATAAGAGACTCGGGTTCAGTCACTGGGTGGGGAGGATCCCCTGGAGGAAGGCATAGCAACCCACTCCAGTATTCTTGCCTGGAGAATTCCATGGACAGAGGAGCCTGGAGGACTACAGTTCATAGGGTCACAAAGAGTCAGACAGGAGTGAAGGGACTTAGCACGCAGTTTACATTCCCACCAACGGTGTACAGGGGTTCCAATTTCCCCATATCCTCACCAACCCATTCAATCCTCTTTATACTGGAAAGAAACTAAGGCTCAGTTAGATGAAATGGCTTGCCCAAAGTAGTTAATGTCACAGCCAATACAAGAACACCGACATCTGAATCAGAAGATTTGCCTAAAAAGTATAGAATCTGGCCACAACTCCATAGATACTCTATTTCTTGATAAGCTCTGAAAGTAAACTATAGAAGCAAAATAGTTGTCTTTTAGTAGTGAGAAAATATAAATTATTCTAAATCCCAGCCAAAATAACACATTAATATTGGCCAGGAAGGAGATACTCTAAAATTAAAAAGCACCACACCCTTGGGAAAAAAACAACTTTTTCAGAATCTTGGTAGCAGAGTACCATGAAAACACCAAGTAATACTCCCAAACGAAGTTCCTTCATCGATACACTTTGGGAAGCATGGAGAGCGTCTTTGAGACCCCAGAACTAATCTTGTTCCTTCAGTGGGTGTTACAGCCCAGTCTTAGCCAACCTCAATGATCACGATAAAGAAAGTGAAACTGTTGGTCGCTCAGTCGTGTCTGAGTCTTTGCAGTGCCACGGGCTGCAGCCCACCAGGCTCCTCTGTCCATGGAATTCTCCAGGCAAGAATACTAGAGCAGGTAGCCATTCCCTCTCCAGGGGATCTTCCTGACCCAGGGATGGAACCTGGGTCTCCTGTGCTGCAGGCAGATTCTTTACCATCTGAGCCACCAGGGAAGCCCAATAATGACAAGAAGAAGAGTAACAGCTCATGTCACTGAGCACTCACTGCACGCCAAGGACTACTCCAGTGCTTCACATGTAGCATCTCATCTAATGTCCACGGGAACGAAGTCTTGTTACCCTCGTTTCACACACAAGAAAACCAAGGCACAGGAAGGTTAAGTAACTTGGCAAAAGTCATTCAGCAACTGAGCGGTAGAGCTGGAATCTGAACCAAGCTAGTCTGTGGCCCGTGATTTTAGCTTTTGTCTAAACAATGGGTTACAGAGGGGAAAGAATCAGATCTTTATCTGTGCTTTTCCGGTGCCTGGCACAGATTCAGCACAAACAAGGCAGAGGCCCTAAAATTCAGAGCCCGGGCCATGAGGTCAGACACTCCAGGTTTTAAATGACGCCAACACTTAGCATGACCTATAGTAAGTGATTTATTTTCTCTGAATTTTCAGATTATTTATCTAAAAATAGAAAAGAGTATAATAAACATATCTGCCTCATGAGATTGTTATAAAGAATTAATGAGGGCTTACCCTCATTGAAAGGGCTTAGCCTAGCACCTGTATTTGATAAAGAATAAGCAAGACAGTATAAATGGGAGTTATTTTGTTATCTCTTTGCCTTTCAAAAATATCTTTTAAATCTTCCAAAAACCTGAATGTTTCCCAAATTCTCTCCCAAGTATGGTGAAAGTCCATTTAAAGAAGAATAAAAATTTTTTTGTTACTTAAAAATCATAAAAAACACTCAAAAGAGGTTTGACTCAATGCTCAGAAGGGAAGCCAGGCTAAAATTTGGTAAACCTGGCAATGGCAGTGGAAAAGGACTAGCAAAACACAGAGGTTTGTGAATATACACAGGAGTGTATTCAGGTCAGCAGACCTTAGAAACCGCTCAGGCAGTTTTCCAGTTGCTCACCAGTAGACCTTCTTTGGGCTAATTCTTCCTGTTCCATATAGTCCTGCTCCTGTGACATTGGTTTCCAAACCTACTTTTCTTGGCCTTCCACCAACAAATACTAAATTTTTTATTAAAAGAATTTTTATTGTGGTAAAAATCATATAAAGCATACTATTTTAACCATATTCACATTTCAACGGCACTAAGTACATTCACATTGTGGTGCAGCTCTCAGCATCATCTATTTCCTGAAGTTTTTACTTTCCTAAACTGAAACTCTGTCCCCATTAAAAAGGGGGAAAAAATTATTATTGAGCTCCAAACTGTGTCTGCTTAGAACTTTGCATAAACTAAAAAAATTGGAAGTGCCACTGTCAAAGTATGGCATGGAAGATTGCTAGAGATTATGGGAGGACTGTAATCTCCCTAAACAAAAGCTTGATGATTGAGTTTGTGGAGGGCAGGGATGGGGTGACTTGCAAAGGGGAATCATTATATTTTGTTCTTTGCTTTTTTGTATTCTAAACTCTTAACCAAAATTTTAATAAACTGATTTATTCATTGTATAATAAAAGAAAGGTTATGAAGATAGAACCAGGTGGTTAAAAAAGAACAATGTATAACATAATAATAGCTCCCATTTATTAGTTGTCAACAAATGTCATGGGGCAGGCATTGAGCCAAATACTTTTTATATATTTTTCAATTTAGAAGAACTCTGTGAGATGGATGAGAGCCGCTCTTCTGTGAATTTTAACTGTATCATCTCATATAATGTCCACAACCATACTATGAGATCACTACTATTATCTCCCATTTCACAGGCACAAAAGACTGATTAAGCCAATTATCCTCATTAGTAGCAAAACTGGGCACTCTTCATTAGTAGCAAAACTGGGCACTCTGACCCCAGCCTCTATACTCTGAGCACTACATTTTAGAGGAGAGAAAAGTCTATATAGCTGCTAGGCCTACGCACCCACATGTTGAAGAATACCGACTGTCTTACAAACTCTCACTCTGATTCAGTAAGAACAAGGAATGAGTCTGTAAAGTAAAAGACATTTTAAATTTTCTCACATGCACGCCTCTAAAAAACAGGGCAATGTGATGTCACCTTCAGACAAATCCACCATTATGTTCTCTTTGGTTTCACTGTGAGAGTCAATTCCTAGACAGGTTGATAAGAAGTCCTGGGGTCCCCAAGGAAAGAGGGGTCTGGAATTCTCAAGGAGGAAAGGACAAATGTTTTTTTCCCTCTACATTCCTTAGGATTATATAACAATAATGTATCCTGCTTGAGAACAGTCTCTGGAAAAAACCTTCTGGCTAATCCTGCTATCTTAAGAATGTAAATTATGGGAGTGGGTCTAGTAAGGTCTTTACAACCTCCAGACATTTCTTTTGATTCACTGCAATAACTAGTTAAAAAGTATATAACTCCATTGCTAACACTAGTGAGGGGGCACTCTTTCTGCCCCCTTCTGGTGTCTATGTCAGAAGCTTTCTCTATCTCTTTATATTTTAATAAAACTCTATTGCACAAAAGCTCTGAGCAATCAAGCCTCGTCACTGGCACCAGCTTGAATTCTTCTCCTCTGGAGGCCAAGAATCCAGCATCTTTCATGGTTCAGCAACAACCTTTCAATTGTATGTACAGCAATTATACTAAAAATAATGGATATGAAACTAAGCCTGGCAAAAGAGTCTAATTAATAATAGTGCTCGGTTATCTAATTTTCCCTGGATTGAAGAAGGTAATTCTAAAGGATAAACTATGATTAGCTAGTGGAACACTAATTCATTTTTAAAATATACTATACATCTCAAAAGAAAGAGAAGGAAGCTATAAATAACGTTAAAAATAAAGTGTGGTCATTCAAATGCAACATTTTTAGCAAAGGCAAAGGCTTCTACTCTGAAGTGTTAGTGAAGCTAAACAGGCAAGTTTTTTCTACAATTAAGGGAGGCATTTGACACTGTATAGACCTCTTAGACTTAACCGTCCGCCTTTGTTTTTCTCGGTGATATACCCCAAATCACCACAGGTCACAGCATATCAAGAAAAAAGATCCTGAGAAAGTTTGAGGCAGAAAAAAAAGGAAGCAGGGCCCATTTTTCCCATAGTAGGTACCACATCATCTCACATATGCGTCATCTCAGTAGTTAAATGAGACTTGATTCACTGTATCAGCCTGCCTTTCCATTAGTATCTTAATAGAAACTAAGTCACACTAAAATTTACCTTACTTTCCAGAGGAAGATTTCACAATCCAGGCTTTGCCAGTGATTCTGCTCATACCTGGGGACTACGGATGGGGGGGACGGGTAGGGGTGATGAGGCTCAGCCCTTTGGAGTCCACAGCTCCTCAGCCCTTAAAGCTCTTCCCCTTCAGCTTCTGAAACCACACATCCCTGACCCTCCTGTCACTCTTGACCCTCCTCTTGCATTTCCACCACGGTGCCTCCTCTCTGCCCACCACTTCACCGTAAGAGCGCCTCACAAGGCCTTCCAGCCTGCATGTGAGGTGATGGCAGGTGCAAAGTGATTACGGAGCAGAGGTGGGCAGAAGAATGGGTTGACCAAAGGTGGTGTTTGCCACTTGCATGGGTAACAAGAAACAGGAAGTTAACAAGTCCAAAAAGAAAAAACTGATAAAAACGGACCACAGTAGATAAAAGCCCACCTCAAGTCTGAGCATTTAGGATCCAAGGACAAGTTCCATAAGCATGATGATTTCTTTAAACAGGATGACAGTTGTAGTCTGGACTATCATTTGGATTTCTGCCTGTAAGAACGCCGCCGCGGCAAGATGAAGAGAGCGCCGGAGTGTTAAGAGGCTTTATTGGGCAGCGCTCCCAAGGACGAGCAGGGGGGAAGGCAGGAGTCTGCAACCTGCGGGCAGGGGGGTGACACTTATATACCCTGGCGGATGCGGAAGTGGCGGGACCTTTCCATATATGGTTAGAATCGGGCTCTAGGGTGCTGATTGGACTTTTCGGTCTCGTGTCAGTTTTTGATTGGCTGGAGTCTTGGCGCCTTCGCGTCCATCATTCTGCCTGGCAACGGGCTGTTGATTGGTGGATGTCTTATCTGGGACTTTCCGGCGGGGGGGTTCTACGTCAGCATTTTCCGGCTGGCGCTTTCCCGCCTGCGGTCAGCGTGACCTTTCACTGCCCACTCCCCAAAACTGCCTCCCCACCCGCAAGACAGGGAGTCTGCAGCCGTATTTAAACCACCTTTCCCTTCCACTCTGACCTCAGTCAATCGGACCAGGTATGAACAGCTGACCCACACTGGATCAATCAGCTTCTCTTTCCCAAAAGTTTGAAATTTCAACTCAGAGGCAGTGAGTCTGTCTTTGGCTAAAACTATAAGATATAAAACTCGGGAGTTTTAGAGCCAACCATATATCCACCTTGCAGATGGGTACGTAGATAAATCCCATCTGCAGAGAAAGGGGAAGAAAAAAACAGAGTCCCAGAGAGGAGGACGAACAGATGTGCAGAGAAGCCAGCAGTGACAGCAGAAACATCTGGAAGTCCTTCAGGTGATGGGCTCCAATCTCTTCTGAAAGCTCCTACACCCCTGCCATGGGTTCATGCCCGTGCTTGCGCTCAGTCCCTCAGCTGTGTCCCCACGGACTGTAGCCCACCAGGCACCTCTGTCCATGGAGTTTTTCAGGCAGGAATACTGGAGTGGATTGCCTTTCCACCCCAATGGGATCTCACCAGCCCAGGGATCAAACCCACATCTCCTGCATTTCCTGCACTGCAGGAAGATTGTTTACCACTGAGCCGTCATGAGTCTTGGGCTTCCCCGGTGGCTCAGCTGGTAAACAGTCTGCCTGCAATGCAGGAGAACAGGTTTTGATCCCTGGGCTGGGAAGATCCTCTGGAGAAGGAAATGGCAACCCACTCCAGTATTCTTGCCTGGAGAAATCCATGGACAGAAGAGCCTGGTGGGCTACAGTCCATGGGGTCACAAAGAGTTGGACACGACTGAGGGACTAACACCCCCTATGTAATACAGCTCCTGTGTGTGTCAGTCACGACTCGAAGGTGTCTGATCCTTGTTTCTAGGCTGGTGATTAGAACCAGCCATCCATTCAAGGTTGCTCAATTTATAAGAAAGACGAAAAGGAGGAAAGAAAAAAACTCAAAGTAAAACTGAACCCAGCTACTGTTCTCCTTCCTGTATTAGAATATTTCTCTAAAAGTGGATTCTCCAGGGAAGAGAACATCACAAAGGAAACAGATGGCTAGTTTAAGGCAAGCAGGAGATACTCCATATAGCCTTTAGCAGGAAGGACTTAATCAGTTGCGGTTATTCCTCACGTGTGTTCCAACCTCCCTGTTTATGCAGTGCAATAGATAGGCAGATAATTGTACTCCTGCACTATCAAACCAGCAGCTGAATGTGGAAAGGGACTCAGAAATGGAAACCTCGTCAGTTAGTTAGTGAATTACCACATGAAACAAATTGTGCACTTTTTGTTCAGTCCATTAGCTGCAAGGATGAAAGGAATTGCTCTCCCAACACATAATATTCCAATTTCCTATTTTCACTTAGCACTTCTCTTTCCTGCTCTGCAAATAAAATGCATTTATATTCTGCATGAAATTGTTCCCTCTGACCAGGGCTTTATTTTCATCAGAGACAACCGTAAGCTCAATTGCTCTCTGAAAGGGAGCCTTGGGAGTGCAGTACCTCTGACACGAGAGGAGGTTGGCTGGGCCTGCCTTCTAGTAGCTGGATGATGACTGGAATGTACACCCACCAACCACTCTGCCTCCTATTTCTGTGTTTCTGAGATAGACAGTGGCGGAATGGCTCAGAGTCAACTTGCCACAATTCAATGAACTATGAATAATACCTCGATTTGCTCAGTTTCGTTCTTCCAGGAAACTCCAACCTTTATATTGTTACATTAATTTGAACAAGGTTTTATATTTTTATTCCCATTTCATAGGTATAAATTTTGATGTCCAGAGAGAAATGCAAACCATCTCTGAGGTCACTGAATCAGTTCGTGTCCATTGCCTTTGAATTTCTAGGTAATGATTTAAGACTATCATGCAAATGACCACAAGCCTACAGATTCACATCTCAGTGAGATGCAATTAGTTCTACTAAAGCCTGGTCAAATGCAAGTATGAAAAGTCATGGAAATAAAAACAATGGCCCATAACAATGGTGTAATACTTCTCTGGGCCATTAAGGTACAAAGATTTTTATCATTTAAAAGTGTGGGGAAAGCTGGGGATGGTTAAGGGCATTTAAATTTAAAAACAGGAAGAGAAGGAAATTAACATTTGCTAAGTAATTTTTATGGTTAGGCATGTATAATATTTAATTTTCATGATAAGTATATAAATGAAGTATTTTTATTCCTATTTTACAGAAAACTAAACTCCTAAGCTCAGAAAATGCCTCCAGTAAGTCTGTAAACATCCCCTGGCTTGTAAGTAGAAAAATGAGCATTTGTACCTCTGTGAAGAGCTGACTCATTTGGAAAAGACTCTGATGCGAGGAAAGATTGAAGGCAGGAGGAGAAGGGGACAACAGACCATGAGATGGTTGGATGGCATCACTGACTCAATGGACATGAATTTGAGTAAACTCTGGGAGTTGGTGATGGGCAGGGAGGCCTGGCATGCTGCAGTCCATGGGGTTGCAAAGAGTCGGACACGACTGAGCGACTAAACTGAACTGAACTATCTCCATTTACCTGATTTCAGAGCCCAGGTTCTTTGCTAGAGTCTGAGAGAGAATTTTTGTTTCAAAGAGCCCAATTCTAATGAAAATCAGATCCTTCTAATACTAGTCTCAATAAAAAGCTGGAACAGAAAACGTTTTATCTAGTTATCTTGTTTAATTTGCTTTGATATTCTTTTCCCAAGGATGAAATCAGTGGCCTAGAGCTTGAGTCTCAGTCTCCTTGAACCCAGTTAAACCTTTCTATTGAGCAGTTATGCTGGCCACATCTCACCAGAAGAAGCCGTGCCATTACCAGCATTAAAGGAGGGTAAAGAGGTCAGGTATCCTGAATTTCTACGGCAAAGACTAAGCCAAAAGGAAATAAATAGTACTTCTTCAAGAAGTTGAAATTGCTAAAGCCAAGAGGAAAAATGTGAAGGAAAAAAAAAGCAAATGTAAAATCTCCTGCCTCTCCTCTTGTGCCTTTATCCTGGGTATCAGCACTTTTTTGGTTGCTGATGACAGTGAAAGAAAATGACAGTGGGGAAGGGGGAAGCATGCATTAGCTCCCAGACACGGAAAATCCAAAGATACATGGAGCGTCAGCCCGGGCACATCCATGAGTCTGACACTGAGACGCTGTCCCACCTCACACTCTTGGCCCTGCATTCCCTCTACAGAAGCCCCCTGAAAGTTCCAGACTCACACGCTACCACTTTCCAACCACAGAAGAAAGCACACCTCTCTCCTCGGTGGTTCCAGAAAAGTCCAGGTGTTGACCTTCTTTGGCCCAGCTCAGAACATGGCCAAGCCTTGCACAAGTCATTTAGGGCAGGAAGATAAAACATCTCATCGAAGCCTTGGTCAGAAGCCCAACCCTTGGAACTGGGAGGGAGAGTCAGCCTCACCCCAGGTATAGATTGAAAGTAGGAGCGTATTCACAAAAGAAAATTGGGGGTGTAGTCATTGGACCAGAAAAAGGTGTAGATGCTGGGCAAACAACAGCCGGCACTGTAAGCATCAGTGACAACCATCCTCCAAGACATATTTCCAACGTGGGAAAAATACCTCCATCCAGGCTAGGTAGGAGTCATGGTGATTTTTCCCCTCTGTTCCCAGGCAGAAGCTCAAGAGACACACTCACTCTGGCAATTAGCTGTCAGCTGATCACCAATTCAAATGTGCTGGACTGAGCCCTGCTGATGATCTGCACTTGCAGTAATCACCTGGCTGGGTGAATCAAATTATGCTTTCCAATGCCACTTCAAATCAGGATTGCTGTGTCTGCACTCGTTTTCAGCAGTAAGGATTAACCTGCAAGTTATTTTCTTTGATACTGACTATATGTGGGCAAGGGAGGAATTTAGGCTTCTTTTAAGTTCTGATCAACAGGCAAGACCAAAAAGTTTTAGAGATTTGTAAGGAGGCTAATCAGAATCTATTCCAACTTAATGGCTACGCTTTCACAATGAAATGGATAGGGGACATGTTCTGCCCTTGCAAGGTAGAGATTTTTCTTCCAAGTAACTATCTGATTTAGGAACCTCATTCTCTCATAATGCCACGTTCAGTGATCAATCAGATGTAATGATCAAAAAGACATTTGCTTCAATCAATCCCAATAAACAAATAAGTGCTATTGTGGCAAACCTGTGCTCTTCACTTCAAATTCACTTGCCGATAATTGGCCTCATTAATGTCTGTGAAGTTAGTTGTTCACTAAAATTGGGCAAGCTGTACATTAGATGTGTTCAGTGGTTTGCAAACCTTTGGGAATAATAGACGTACTGAATCAGCAAGTTCCATGAAAATTCTAGCAAGTTCCATGAAAATTAACATACTTAAAAAGTAAGCAGACTGTAACAGAACTGGAAGGAGCAAAGGAGACATCAGGAAAGTCCTACACCCTTCCTATAATTAATATTAACTTTCTCAACCTACAAAATGAGGGTTAGCTTTGCATCTTTTTTTAAAGATTTGATTTTGACAGAAAATGAACTTGATTTCTTTTGCCACTAGTTTTCAAATTACCCTGCCCGCATCTGTCAGATCGTTCTGTTGTTCAGTTATAAAAACTCTATCCAGACTGGATTATGAGAAAGCTGTTTGCTTGCACCATCACCACAGATACCCTTGGGCTGAACACCAGGCTCACTACAATCCTCCCAAAGAAGGAAACATCCGTTCAGCTGCTGCACCAGACCCATCCTTCCTAGAGAGAGGAAGACAGCTCAGCAAGTGAGCCTTGCCTGGTATCTCAGATACGTGTTGAAGATGGACAGCAGTGAGAAGCGTGGAAGTAGACTTAATAAACTCCCTTGCATCTATATGACCTACTCCTATAGAAATGACCAGGGGGACAGTGAATACGACTATTTCCGTTTGCCCAGAGGTGAGGGTGCTTTTTTGTCTTGAATTACCCCGTATATCAGCACCAGCGTTCACCAATAATCCCCATTCCTTACTTCATTTCTGCTTATGCAGTGACTATGAGTCTCTAGGGGGAAAAAAAAAGTGTTTGCTCTCCAGTCTGCTTTCTTACCCTTAAAAGCTGTCCAGGGAAAATTAAACATGAGGTGATACTTTGTTAAAGGAAGTGTTAATTATTTGCATAAGACACAGGATGTCATTGGATGTCTGCTTCTCCAGTCAGATGATAATCCACCCAGGTACTGGTTATTCCAGTTTCCCCTGGTGTTTCATTTGACAGTTCTGAGTCACTTAGTAACTTATTTAATTATAACTATTTTTAATGATGTCCACCATGACCCAGTAAGATATTGATTTTTTCGAGTCTCAGTATTGCAATGGTCTCCTAATTGGTTTTCCAGCACTCTCCAATCCCCCGACAATTCATTTCCACACAGCAGCTTGAGTCACCTTTCAAAATGTAACTCAGATCTTGTTTACAGCCCTCCAGTGACTCCACTGCATTGAGAGCCCACCCCGCCCCCTCTGGAACCTGTGTTATCTCATCCTTGCTTCCCAGGCTGTCATTCTATCCTTCCTCTCCAGCCCACTGGCAATCTGTCTTCCCTGAACACATCCATTTCTGCCTATGATCTTGCTGTTCCCTCTTTCAGAGGACACTCTTTCCATGGCTCCCTTCATGCCTGGCTTCTGCTTATCCCATGGTTCTTAGTCAAATGCCATCTGCTCAGAAATGCTTTCCCTGGCCGGCTTATTCCCTCCCCATTCCATTGCTCTGTATCACATCACTCCAACTATTTTCTTCATAAAATTTGCCATGATCTCAATCTGGTTTTTTGCTGATATCTCTCATAGAATATAAGTTTGAAGTGGGCATAAACCTCTTCTGCCTAATTCATCACTATATACTCAGTGTTGAGAACAGTGCCTGATACAGCCCCTGATATGGTCTAAGCCATATCTGAACATTTTGAGACCACGAGTGACATTATATAAAGACTCACCATTCCATGTTTCAGAGCTGGTTTATTTTGAACACGTGCAAATCTAATATGAGAAGAGCAATATATCACTATTAATTCCCTTGCCTCTTCCCAGAAAATGGCAATCTGCATAAGAATAATTTTCCCAATAAGAGAATGTCTTTGGAAATTGAAGAAGGGAAAAAAAAAAAACTCAGACACACTAGAAAACTCTGGACTGCTTTCTTTTTCATTATAAGTAAGACAAGGTTCATGAGAGTAAGCATCAGGGCTTGATTCTTTAGAAGTTGAAAATTAGATCCAATGAATTAGAGGACAACTACATCTTGTGTTAATGTTTTCCTCCTCAAATGAAGAAAATGAGATGATGTGAGCCATGACTGCATTTGAAAATGAAACTTTGTATTTCTATTTGCTTTCACGTTAAAGCACACTGTTTTTCATTTTCAAACTTTTCATGTTGGAAAATGTTGCAATACATTACATTCATTAGGCGCAGGCCCATTTACCATGTGCAAGCAAGACAGGCACAGATATATCATTCCCATAAAGCATCATCTCTAAATTACACAGTAAATAAATGAGACTAAGCCAGACACTCGTTTCACAACCCTTAACACTAATGTAAAAAAAAAAAAGTTATTTTTTAACCAGCCTGGGTCACAGTTACCCACTCTTAAAACCAGCAATTTATGGGGAGGGAGATGGAACAGAGGTTCAAGAGGGAGGGACATATGTATACCTATGGCTGATTGATGCTGATATTTGGCAGAAGCTAACAAAATTTTGTAAAGCAATTATCCTTCAGCTAAAAAATATTTTTTGAAAAAACCCTGCAATTTATGAACCAGTTTATTAGGCCAAATAAACTTATCATCCAGGAATACACTGGTTGACTGACCCCAACTCATAACAGACAAAAATGCTTTAAGGAAAAACTGAACTAATCAGATTCTAGCTGTTTTTTGCAAAGGATGATACATAAGAAATCTGGTGTTACTAGGAACCTTGAGTTGATTTCTGATTAGCTGATTACAGAAGACAGCAGCAAAGCCAAAATAAAGTAGCGAGTCACAGTGAGATGACAGTGAGCAAGTGTCTTTAAATTTATAATTGCCCTTGGATCTATTTAATTTAGCTTTAAGTCAGGAGGCATAATTGAGACAAATGGTTGCACTGAGCAGGTATCAGATATGACAAGAATCTGGCTGTGATTATTTTGTTGTACTATTTCTATTTGGGGACTTTTTCTGCCAACACTTCTCCTCTGATGGCTATTAAACTTTATAGGACTTTTCCCACTATTAGTTGTAATGACATTTGCATGTTAAATGCTCACAACAAATGAAAACCACAATTCCATTGTTTAACATGGCGAGAACCATGGTTACTGCTATTCCAAAGGGATAATAAATCTATAAAGAATCAAGTAATCCCTCCTCCTTGTATGATACCTCTATAAGCCTGTGTGAAAGCCTTTGCAACTCTTCTATTTTTGAAACACATAGATTTTTGCCCATGTAAGAAAACTGAGGATGCCACTATAGCCAGTCAGAAGACAGATCAACTGTTATTTTTGTTGAGGGAGTTTGTCTATAATTAAGCACAATTCTTCCTTCAGTACATTTAACAGTACATTCTTAAGTACATTAAGAAACTCCGCTTCCACTGGGGCTAGAAGGGAAAAGCTTGATGGCTATTTTTGGGTTTTTTCCTTTTTTACTGAATTACAGTGACTGTAACATAAGTATAGGTGTATAGTATTCAGAATTTTTAAAGGCTATGCTCCCTTTATAGATAATATAAAATGTTGGCTATACTCCCCACGTTGTCCAGTATATCCTTGCAGCTTATCTTATACTTACTGCTCTGTACCTCTTAGCCCTCCAGCCCTCTCCTGCCCCTCCCGTCTTCCCCTCCCCTGGTAACCACTGTTTTGTTCTCTCTGTGACTCTGCTTCTTTTCTGTCATATCTACTAGTTGGTTGTATTTTCTTATTTCACGTATAAGTGATATCACACAGTATTTGTTTTTCTCTGGCTGGGTTATTTCACTTAACATAACATGCCCTCCAAGTCATCCTTGTTGCTGCAAAAGGTAAAATATTATCTAAAGCAACACCAAATTATGGGAACAACAGCAAAAGCAGACATGAAGAGTTTCTTAGCCAATTTTCTCCTTTGAGAAAATTCAGCAACCAGTTCTGGAAATTTCTTACTGTTCCTAGTCTCTCTTAACTGTTTATGGGAAATTTCTGGACTCATTGTTCTGGGTTATCATTCTAGATTAGTATTTATAAATAATTATTCAGGGTCATGTAGATCTAGCAAAGCAAGATGTAAGAAATTAGGTCTTTATGGATTTAGAAAATGATTGGAATTTACAACTACTTGATCATTTCAGATCCTTTTATTTGGGCCCAGCTTGCTCATCATTTCTCTACCACTGATAATTTTTCAAGGCACTACTCTTTCAGCTCAAACAGCATTTAAACTGCATGATTCTAACATTCTAACCATCAAATCCCTTCTCAAAAACTCCATTCTCAGATCTGAGAGGACAGCATCGAAACATGTATATTATCAAGTGTGAAACAGATCGCCAATCCAGGCTGGATGCATGAGACAAGTGCTCGGGGCTGGTGCACTGGGATGACCCAGAGGGATGGGATGGGGAGGGAGGTGGGAGGGGGGATCGGGATGGGGAACACATGTAAATCCATGGCTGATTCATGTCAATGTATGGCAAAAACCACTACAATATTGTAAAGTAATTAGCCTCCAACTAATAAAAATAAATGGAAAAAAAAAAAAACTCCACTGTTTTGAGAATCCTTCAAAAATGAAAGAGCCTCAATCATCAAGATAACCAAGAGTCAAATGTCTGATTTCTCATTGTAATTTTACCTCACTCTGATGTGTATTTTAATTTTCTCATATTCTTCCTGAATATATTTAGTCCCAAAATTTCTGACCTGTAACAGGCCATGCAACAGTATGAGTTAGTCTGAAATTTTATGCAATTTCCTATTTAAAGAAAATCCTTGGAAGTAAATATTTGAGAATTGCTACCTTAAAAGTTATTCTGTCATCTTACTCTTCTCTCCTTTTTCTCATCCTCTCTTTCCCCCACCCAGTATTCTGTGCTACTAAAGCAGACTAGAGGAACGATGATTGCATTTGTTAAGGGAGTCAGAAGCTAAAATTCATTCACTCATTCAGCAGTTATTTGTTCACTTGATCACCTGACTATAAGCAAGGGATGACAGGCCTGCAGCGCAGCGTTCCCTTCCCGCTGCTGGAGGGCGGTCACTTCGCCATGTTCTGTCAGTCACTGCGATACAGCAGTGAATCGGCTCTATGTACACATACATCCCCTCTTCCCTAGATTTCCTTCCTGGGCTACATCACTACCATTGACCTAAATTTGCCCAAACTTTGGACAAGTGGCCGGACTCCCAGAGACCTAGCCTGGTTTGGGGTTGTGAGGGGAAACATCTGTACTGTTGTCAATCCTTGATCACAAGCCAAGCCCTGTTTACTGATAACATTAGTTCCGATAAGCATTACTTTCCCTTCTGTGACTACACGTCATAAATTACACACATACACCAAGCTGAATGTCTTAGCAATCCAAAAGTGAGATGTGAGCGGCTGTTCACATGGATGCATGGCTAACTGCTACTCTGAGCAAATCACTTAACTCTCTGTGACTCAGTTTCTGCACCAGAAATCAAAGCTCTGTGAAAATTGTTATTCTCCAAGAGAAATGGGTTAAACACCTGAGCAGAATAGTCACTTTATTCCAGCATAAAATTCACAGTCCCAAGATTTATTCTCTACTGTTTAGTCTTTCCTAATGTCCACCCTGGAAGGATTTTCTTCCAAAATACTTTGGGAAGCTTGCCACAACTCAGTCTCCACAAGGTCAATGCAACCTACATATTCTATGTGTGAAAAGTTCACTTTTCTTACATTGTATAAATAATCATCCTGAAAACCATTCCAACTAGTGTGTTCACTATCCATTTTTAAAGAAAATACTGAATCTTTTAGTAAGGTGATAAGAAGTTTCATACAATTCTGGGTTTATCTCAAATAGTGCTGTGAAAACACTCACACTGGAGAAAATAAACAGTCTCACTGCTATTTTCATTGTATCTAGTGAACACAAAGGAAAGGCTGGGATCTGAGAAAGGAAAGGTCACAAGCTAGAGTCAGAAGAGGGCTATTTGTTACCAATTTTCAACAGCTGCAGTTTGGCTAAGGACACTAAGCTGGAACGTCAAATTTATTTAAGACATTTAAACCTGCTTCATACAATGAGTGGCTCTCTACCATTGGGCTCTTTATGGTGTTTCACACATTATCACAGTAAGTTACAAGTAGGTAGGAATACACAGAACTGCGTGCTTACTAGCCAAGCCATGACACAGAAAGCTATTGGTGTTATATGACACTGAATCGCTGTTAAGCCCCCGAAACATCATGCTGGCAGTGACACGGGTCCCAGGCATCAAATCCCCAGATACTGGTTCATTTTGTTCAAGGCATCACACACGGTGTTCAAATCGCTGCGGAGGTCCTGCACCACATTCTCAATACTCCTGGTGTCTTTCAGAATTTCAATACTCTGAGTGTAGGGATTGAAGTAGACTGAGAAGGGACGGGTAATTGACTTTGCGAAGTCCCTGCAAAATAAACAGAACAGAGAAGAATATGGGATCAATCCTCACAGGTTCAAGAGACAGATATTAGGAAGGAACAGAGCCAGCAAAATAAAAAGTCATGTTCTCCAGATGGAAGCAAAAGAAATTTACCTCATCTTTTCTTTGGCTTCTTCAAAACTTTCTGAAACAAAGTAGGCTTCCTGGAAGGTGGTGATAAGGCATTCCTGCAAGCAGGTTGTCTTTGGGTCAAAGACTTTCACACAAGCCTTGTCAGAAAGAGCATGCTGCAAAACACACCATGAAACCTGTTAAAGTCCCGGATGAGACTGCCGCCAGGTCACACTCCTCCAGAGCAGCTCAGTCCTCCCATAGAACTGCCCGGTCACTCATCCACCGTGGCATGGGGACTCTCCCCACAGAAGTGCCCAGGTATCATCCACCGTGGCATACGGACTCTCCCCACAGAACTGCCCAGGTATCATCCACCATGGCAGGGGGACCCTCCCCACAGAACTGCCCGGTCACTCATCCACCATGGCATGCGGACTCTTCCCACAGAGCTGCCCAGTCACTCATCCACCGTGGCAGGGGGACTCTCCCACAGAACTGCCCAGTCATCCACCGTGGCATGGGGACTCTCCCCACAGAAGTGCCCAGTCACTCATCCACCGTGGCATGGGGAATCTCCCCATAGAAATGCCCAGTCACTCATCCACCATGGCAAGGGGACTCTCCCCACAGAGCTGCCCAGTCACCCATCATGGCATGGGGAATCTCCCCACAGAACTGCCCAGGTATCATCCACCATGGCATGGGGACTCTCCCCACAGAATTGCCCAGTCACTCATCCACCGTGGCATGGGGACTCTCCCCACAGAAGTGCCCAGGTATGCATCCACCATGGCATGCGGACTCTCCCCACAGAGCTGCCCAGTCACTCATCCACCGTGGCAGGGGGACTCTCCCCAAAGAACTGCCCAGTCATCCACTGTGGCATGGGGACTCTCCCCAAAGAACTGCCCAGTCACTCATCCACTGTGGCATGGGGACTCTCCCCACAGAGCTGCCCAGTCACTCATCCACCATGGCATGGGGAACTCTCCCCGAGGCAGAAGAAACGGGCTGTGAAGGGTTTTGTTTGGTTGGTTGGTTGTTTTGAAGTCCCTTAGTAACTGAGGGGACAAAAAGGAGATAACGGTATTATTTTATTAACTATTAACCAAATTCATACTGAAAGACTGTTCAGAGCTGGAACCCCACAGAACATGCATGCGTGCATGGTCATGTCAGACTCTGTGACCCCATGGTCTGTAGCCCACCAGGCTCCTCTGTTCATGGGATTTCCCAGGCAAGAACACTGGAGTGGGCTGTCATTTCCTCCTCCAGGGGATCTTCCTGACCCAGGGACCAAAACTGCCTCTCCTGCATCTCCTGCGTTGGCAGGCAGATTCTTTACCACTGCGTCACCTGGGAAGCCCAACTCCACCGAAATGAAATTTTAAATCTATGCTATGAATAGAAACAGGAGAGAGAACAAATATGGTCTTAAATTTATTGCTATAAGCAATGGACTGGAATTTCCCTTAAATGGCAGAAGTAATAATTACCTGCGTGCAGAGGTAATTGGGACTCTGACTGAACTATTTGTGGACTCACTGTGAGACATTCTGAGGCCAGGTACTATGATTCAGCAGAGGCTGGAGTGGGCCTGAATATTTGAGGATACATGCAAAGCATTCCTTTACCTTCCCTCAAGCACAGCAGAGCAATATACAGTAGATAAATATTGCCAGGTGGGAAAAAAAAAAGAGCTAATATTAACAGCTATATTTATGCTCAGAGCAGACAAGACGGACACAGGAAAGCCAATGCAGGTCCTCTGCGAACCATCATCAGCCCTGTTCGGGTCACTCCATGACTGACGCTAAGAACAGCAAGCAACGATGAATGGTCGTATTCAGGATAAATCCAGTGATGCTAAAAGTTAGCACTCATTTCCTGCCACCTGCGTGCATATAGCCCCTGGATCTGTGGTTCTCACACAGAATGTGCCTGAGACCACTGAGGAGCCTGTAGAAAATGCAGAAACCCAGGCCTCAGTTTTATTTGGAAGATCTGGATAAATCCCAGAAGTCTGCATTTGAAAGGCATCCACGGTGATTCAGACAGGTGGTTGTAAATTATATTTTGAGGAACACCCCTTTAGATTCTTTCCTTCTTAATTTAAATGATAAACTGGTTGGGAGAGAGAGGCAGAGAGAGAAAAGGTAGCAGAAACAGCCTTGAACTGAGAGTTAGAAAACCTATTCGCAGGGCAGGAATGGAGACGCATGGAGACTGGACTTGTGGACACAGAGGGGACTGAAAGGGTGGGATGACTTGGGAGTTGGAATCGGCATGTATACACCACCATGTGTGAAATAAATAGCTAGTGGGCATGGGGTGGGGAGGTGCGAGGGATGCTCAGGAGGGAGAAAGAGAGAGAGAGAGAGAGAGAGTGTGTGTGTGTGTGTGTGTGTGTGTGTATGAATAGAGAGAGAGAGAGCGAGAGAGTGAGAGACAGAGCAAGAGAGAGAGAGAGAGAGAGCAAGCGAGAGCAAGCTGATTCACACTGCTGTCCAGCAGAAACCAGCTCAATCCTGTGACGCGTTTAGTCTCCAATAAAATAAATAAATAAGAATAAGTGGTGAATCACAGAGAAAGAAAGAAGAGAAAACTTGGACTCTAGTCCAGGCGTTGCTGCTAACTGGGTAACCTTGGCAGATGATTTCACCTCTCTGGGTCTCCATTTCCTGAGTGTCCATGAGCAGTCTGGGCTGGCTGATTTCTGAAGACACTCTATTCCAGCCTCTGGTCCACCCAAAGCACTTCTCAATCTGTAACTGCTAAGGTTTTCCCAGAGAAACACTGAAAAACCTTTCCTGTTCAATATTCCTGGTGCATTCCCGCAACAATTTCACAATGCTTGGAATGATTTGTAGCCTTCTATGAAGAAGGCTGTGGTTTCCTAAGTGTGAAAATACAATAGTGAACCCAAGGACTGACGGGTGAGAGAAAGGGCACACGGTCCTACCCTGGGTGAGATTTGCTTTCCCGCCAAGTCCCACTGTCCAGATCAATGCAGATGTGAATCAGGGAATGCACAGGGCCCCATCGAATGAACTAATTTTTTTCTTGGCCCACAGAACAACTTCATTATATGCGGAAGGTCACTACACCAGCACATGCATTTGTGCTATATTCAAGGCAGTGCAGCGAACATCAGGGGATTCGGGGTTCCACATGACTAATAATTCTGTCCACATTTTTAAAACGACTTCACAGTTTCAAGAAACAAAATGTGCTTTGATGAGAGTTGTTGCTCCTCTTGGGGATGGTTTTGATTCCTGTCTCCTGTACAATGTCATGAACCTCCGTCCATTGCTCTTCAGGCACTCTGTCTATCAGATCTAGTCCCTTAAATCTATTTCTCACTTCCACTGTATAGTCATAAAGGATTTGATTTAGGTCATACCTGAATGGTCTAGTGGTTTTCTCCACTTTCTTCAATTTCAGTCTGAATTTGGCAATAAGGAGTTCAAGATCTGGGCCATAGTCAGCTCCCAGTCTTGTTTTTGCTGACTGTATAGAGCTTCTCCATCTTTGGCTGCAAAGAATATAATCAATCTGATTTCGGTGTCGACCATCTGGTGATGTCCATGTGTAGAGCCTTCCCTTGTGTTGTTGGAAGAGGGTGTTTGCTATGACCAGTGTGTTTTCTTGACAAAACTCTATTAGCCTTTGCCCTGCTTCATTCTGTACTCAAAGGCCAAATTTGCCTGTTACTCCAGGTGTTTCTTGACTTCCTACTTTTGCATTCCAGTCCCCTATAATGAAAAAGACATCTTTGGGGGGTGTTACTTCTGGAAGGTCTCGTAGGTCCTCATAGAACTGTTCAACTTCAGCTTCTTCAGCACTACTGGTTGGGGCATAGACTTGGATTACCGTGATATTGAATGGTTTGCCTTGGAAACAAACAGAGATCATTCTGTCGTTTTTGAGATTGCATCCAAGTACTGCATTTTGGCCTCTTTTGTTGACTATGATGGCTACTCCATTTCTTCTAAGGGATTCTTGCCCACAGTAGTAGACATAATGGTCATCTGAGTTAAATTCACCCATTCCAGTCGATCTTAGTTCACTGATTCCTAGAATGGCAATGTTCACTCTTGCCATCTCCTCTTTGACCACTTCCAATTTGCCTTGATTCATGGACCTAACATTCCAGGTTCCTATGCAATATTGCTCTTTACAGCATCGAACCTTGCTTCTATCACCAGTCACATCCACAACTGGGTGGTGTTTTCGCTTTGGCTGCATCCCTTCATTCTTTCTGGAGTTATTTCTCCACTGATCTCCATCCTAAAGGAGATCAGTCCCGGGTGTTCATTGGAAGGACTGATTTTGAAGCTGAAACTCCAATACTTTGGCCACCTGATGCGAAGAGCTGACTCATTTGAAAAGACCCTGATGCTGGGAAAGATTGAGGGCAGGAGGAGAAGGGGATGGCAGAGGATGAGATTGTTGGATGGCACCACTGACTCAATGGACATGGGTTTGGGTGGACTCCGGGAGTTGGTGATGGACAGGGAGGCCCGGCATGCTGTGGTTCATGGGGTTGCAAAGAGTAGGACATGACTGAGTGACTGAACTGAACTGAACTGTTGCTCCTCTGCAAAGAATAGGCCTCCTATTGGTCCCCCATGATTTCTGGAACTAGAAGTTGCTTTCTTTGCAACCATACAATCTGCGTGCATTTTATTTAGTATGTTGCTCTAACTGTCCATTTATCCATCGGTACATACAAAAAGGAAGACAGTGCCTGCCTTAGTGTCCCCGATGCTTGCATGTTCCCACACTCGCATTGAGGTGCACGGGCAGAGAGGTAGCAGAACAGGCTGTGTGAAAGTTCAGGGCACGGCCCCCTTGGGGCTCCCCGCTGAGCCAGACTTCTCACTGGGCCAAGGACAAGCAAGGGAAGAGGAGGAAACTTATCAACCTAGGTCTGCAATGTGACAGACCTTGGCTGCAACAGGACCGGAGGACCTTTAGCAGTCACCACGTGTAGAGAATGCCTCTGGTATACAATAACAGAGATCAAAATTAGTGTAGTTTTAGAAAAATGTGTCATATGATGATTCTACTAGATACTCAAATGAGCTCATCTCATCATTTTAACAGATAAACGAGATGAGAGTAGACCAAGAAAAAGCCCAGAAGGCAAGGTGCTCTGCCTCTAAGAGAAGTCAGTGCATTCACAGCATATGATTTGAAGCAAAGACCATTAGCTAAGATATCTCACACTTGACTAATACAATCATCAAAAGGACAACTGGAAGTTCATTGTTCTAAGCTTTCAACAATGTAGTCTATCCTCAAGATCCTGCTGCATCCAACAGCTGGTTATATGTTGGGGACCGCTCCGTCCGTGGAGTATGAGACCAGTTCTCCCCTGTGGCTGTTAAAAATACAGGGATGATAATAGTACCCAAGGATTAGCCTGGAAAATGAAGAGTCCAGAGTTGGGGAAGCAGCCACTGAGTGAGGCCAACAAAGGAGGTGGCAATCACACCAATAAATGTCTCACTTACTAGTGGGAAGTTCTGTGTGATGACCTCCAGGCACATCCATGTAGCCCATGAAGGGCCCCTGCTTCAGGAAACTAAAGCACAGCTCAAGGCTTATAGAATATCGGTCACGTCTCCACTGGTTCCACTGCTCAGTGGAGCAAAGGCCTACTGAGTTTGCTTCTCAACTCCTATCCACATCTCTCTGTAAGCCACCTTGGTCTTAGGGAACAAGTTTCACACTCCCTCCTCTGTGTCCAGAGTCGATTCTCTGTAAACATACAGCCAAACTGCTTGGTGTCCCCAGGGAGCTCTGTGGTGAATCCTTTCCAAAGTGTTAAGAGTCTGATATCCTGAAGTCTGCAAAAATTAATCCAATTTCCTACAGAGAGAGGCTTTCTAATGCTGAGAGAATCTGGCTGAGAGCTTTTTACTCTGAAGCCATTTTTAAAGTGCAGGAATGCTTGAGAATCACCTCCTCTCATCTACATCCTCTCTCAAAGGGCTGTTTTGGATTTATCCACAGGGCAAAAGGCACACAGGACTAGGAGCCAGGAGACCTGGATTCTAAACATAGCTGTCCCAAAGGTTTACCAGATGAGTGAAAATTCCCCAGGTTAGGATGCATTTTCCTCTTTGAGAAACTGCAAAGATTGTATCTACCTGAACTCTAAAGCTCTTCTTGCAATATGGTTCTAACAGGGCCTGTCATACACAGGGCTTCCCTGGTGGTTCAGATGGTAAAGAAACTGACTGCAATGCGGGGAAACTGGGTTCCATCTCTGGGTCAGGTAAATACACAGCCTTCGTACCATGGTCCCCTCCCTCCACCCCAACCCACATAAATTCACCATAGCAGCCTTTCCCATTGGGCCTGGGTATGGTCTTCCCACCCTCCCCAACAGAGATGGCCATTACCAATTAACTGACTTTAGTGCACTAATTTAAGACTTTTTTTTTTTGCCTGTTCCAGTCTTTTAAATAGAAATTTCTTTTCAGCATCAAAAATTTCGCTGAGTTATTCCACCTCTGAAAGCCTATTCCAGTGTTCATCTGGAAAACAGGAATAGTTCCAGTGTCTATAACCCGGGAATGTGGTAAGGATTAAACGAAAAAATGCATGCGAAGTGTCGGGCAAGTGGGAAGCACTCTGTAAACTCGGTTATCACGGCTGCTTCAGGCTCCCAGTGATGCCTGGTGTACATATGCAGTGAGCCACACCTTCTTGCACTGGGGCAACTCTTCTGGAACCATCGAGAAAGATGCATGGCCCTAGCTATGAGACTGCCAGGTCCTAGACCGCAACAGTGCCGGGCCTGAGTTTATCAGCTTAAAATCTTCCTTCCTCCCAGCCACCTGCCTTTGCAATAACACGGAGTTATTATCTCAGCTCTTCTAGATGTCAACCTGTGATCCTCACCCTCTATATTAGGACTGGTTAAAGTTGGGGAAAAACTCAAGTGTGAAGTCTAGGTAGTTTGGGCCCTAGATCCTAAATAAAAACTTACAAACACCCTTACACTCACACTACAATCATCTTTTCCTACATCAGAACAACAAACATATAATATAATAAGTATGTATGCATGTCTATAGTATTTTTTGAACCCCCCTTAAATGTTTTTCCTTCTAACTGAGCACAGCATGGTCACAACATCCCTACTGCCAAACTGAGTATCACACTTTTTTATCAGTGATGTTGAAAGTTTCAGCAGTTTGAACAAGATTCCGGGGGCAGGAGGGGGCATTGGGACAAACTCCCTCAACAAGAAATCCCTGTGTAAAAGCCAAAGACCCTGCTCCAGCGCCCACTGTCTGATCTTTGCTCTGTTCTTACCAACAGTGCTGCTTCGGGAAAGGAAGGAGGAAGGGAGGAAGGGAGCTGGGAGCCGTCTGAACACAGTACAGGCAGAGCAGCTCAGAGGCTCTCAGAGCCCTATCTCCAGCCACCCCGCCGCCACACTGGAAGACCCAGGGGAACACACAGGGGCCCTGGGCCGCCTCCACAGCCTGGCCATAACGACCAGCCTCTGATCACCTCACAGAGTTGCTGCAAGTGGCCGTAAATACAAATGATCGTAGTAAATATAAAGCTGTTCTGGGAATGCTGATGAACAGCTACGTAAATTCACCATGCAAGGATATCCTAAAACTAAAGCCAAAATATAGTAACTAAATTTTCAAAAACCACCAGCCTTGTCAAAACCTGAAAAGCAGAACAAATGTATTTGTATGTAACATTCCAGCGACACTTATGAGGTAGATGCCATTTGCCAAAAAAAGTATAATCTCTGCCCTTAAGGAAACAAAGAACTTATGCTCTTACCTGCAAAAAGGAAGGAGAAATTACCTTTCATTTTTGAGATGGATTAAGATGGTTGGATGGCATCACTGACTCAATGGGCATGATTCTGAGCAAATTCCGGGGGATAGTGAAGGACAGGGAAGCCTGGTGCAATGCAGTTCACGGGGTCGCAAAGAGTCAGACACAACTTAACGACAGCAAACTTTTTGAGATAAGATTCAGTCAATTCATCAACTAGCAAGCAGTCCTTTACCCCCTAACAAGAACAACCTGCGCTGTTGCTTCTCCAGGAGGACTGGATTCAGCAAAGACCCATGTTCACCCCTTTCTTAGATTTTATCCCCTAAAGACACAAACTTTCTTGAAAACTGAAACTTTCAGTTTTGAGCTTGTTGAGTAAAATAAGTGAAGGAATGAGTGAATAATAAATTTTTTAAATGACAGTCATACAGTTAAGTCAACTCTGAGATAGAAAAAGAATAGAAAAAGGAAAGAAACACGCTAGACTGTGAGTGAACAGCAAGAATTATCCCATTTTCAACCTTTTGTAAAGTCAGTTTTCCAGATGATCTAGCTCATTATCAACTGCTCCCCATAGCGATGAAGGTTTGGAAAGGTCCTTCCCAAGTACACTTCTGGAATTCCTAAAAGCACATCACAGAAAAAATGACTAGAACAAGAGAGGGAGAGCAATCACTGCTGAGATGTTTTTGATATCCTTTATAGTTAGCAGATGTATGGTAGTTTTTATAAGCACTTCCATATTTATTTCCTTTATAGCTTCAAAGATAAAAAATAAGCATTGTCAAAAAATACGAAGGAAAAATGAAAGGTATCCTTCAAACTATAGAGACACTGCTTGGAAGTACTTGGGCAACTCTGAAGTGCAACATTTATTCCTGAAAACCGAGCCTCTTAAAGCACACATTTTAAAATGTGCCCAGTTCAAGAAAAGAAGAAGAATTGTGGAGAGTTATGTAAAAGTTAGAAGGACTACACCAAAACTTCTGACAACTTACCCAGAATGGACTATAACTGGAACAGCAAAACCAGATTTTACCGCAAAAGGTAACCACATTCAAAACTGCATTAATAGGCAGATTTGTACAGGAATTATTATAATGCTGTTAATAAAGTTATCCCCACCTGGGCTCAAAACTGTCATCTGTTCATGCAAATAAAAGTTGGACAGATGTATTCACAAGTGCTGGGAGAGGACCCTAGACACTCAGGCCAAGGTGAGCAGGGATGGGGTAAGGGCAGGGCAAAGCTAAGACACCAGGGAAAGCTCTTGTGTTATGTATTCTCTGCAAACAGTCAGAAGACATTTCAGAGAGAAAGAATTTCTGAGTTGTAAAAATGGTCCAAATAGCAATCATAGGGATGTTGGAGTGTTGAAATATGGGAATGGAAGAATGCTAATGACCAGAGCTGATGGACCAGAACAAGAAGATTCACGGCAGACAATGCCCTTCAGTGTCCATGTTTCTGGCTGATTTCCATTTCCAGATGACTCGATCCGTACCGACGGAAACAAAAACAACAGATTCACCCGAGTGCTGCCTACACATGCCTCGTTAACCAGACCAGAGGACCCTGACAAAAGTTGGGGCAATGAGAGATTTGTTTCCTTTTTTTTCTGGTGTCATTTGTAAGCCCTCTGAGAAGAATGTAAATAGATGTAACTCAAGAGCTACATCATTTTCTGACTAATTCTTTTTTCTAGGAAATCAAGAAAGAGTCTATAGAAGGCATGGGTCACACAGGGAGATGACATCACACTATGACTTGTGAGCTTTGAGATCAACCCCAAATGGATGTTTTTGTTGTTGAGAACTTAGAAAAAAAATTTTTTTTCACCACATCATATCAGGCCTTTGTTATGTTGAATATTATCGTCTGTTCCAGAGAGGCCTGGCCTCACAGCTCCCGTAACAGGCCAGGCTCTGAGGAGGGCACACTCACGGCGCGGTCTGTGGGCTGATCCAGCACCTCCCCTCCCTTTCCTACTCCTCCAAGTCATCCTCCCCTCTCCTCCAGAGTCATCCTTCCCACTCCTCTGGAGTCATCGTCCCCACTCCTTCGGAGTCATCCTTCCCACTCCTGGGGGTCATCCTTTCCACTGCTCCAGAGCCATCTTTCCCACTCCTCGGGGGTCATCCTTCCCACTCCTCCAGGGTCATCCTTCCCACTCCTCCGGGGTCATCCTTCCCACTCCTCCAGGGTCATCCTTCCCACTCCTCCAGAGTCATCCTTCCCACTCCTCAGGGGTCATCCTTTCCACTCCTCCAGAGTCATCTTTCCCACTCCTCGGGGGTCATCCTTTCCACTCCTCCGGGGTCATCCTTCCTAGTCCTCCAGAGTCATCCTTCCCACTCCTCTGGGGTCATCCTTCCCAGTCCTCCAGAGTCATCCTTCCCACTCCTCCAGAGTCATCCTTCCCAGTCCTCCAAAGTCATCCTTCCCACTCCTCCAGAGTCATCCTTCCCACTCCTCTGGGGTCATCCTTCCCAGTCCTCCAGAGTCATCCTTCCCACTCCTCTGGGGTCATCCTTCCCAGTCCTCCAGAGTCATCCTTCCCACTCCTCCAGAGTCATCCATCCCAGTCCTCCAGAGTCATCCTTCCCAGTCCTCCAGAGTCATCCTTCCCACTCCTCCAGAGTCATCCTTCCCACTCCTCTGGGGTCATCCTTCCCAGTCCTCCAGAGTCATCCTTCCCACTCCTCTGGGGTCATCCTTCCCAGTCCTCCAGAGTCATCCTTCCCACTCCTCCAGAGTCATCCTTCCCAGTCCTCCAGAGTCATCCTTCCCACTCCTCCAGAGTCATCATTCCCACTCCTCTGGGGTCATCCTTCCCAGTCCTCCAGAGTCATCCTTCCCACTCCTCTGGGGTCATCCTTCCCAGTCCTCCAGAGTCATCCTTCCCACTCCTCCAGAGTCATCCATCCGAGTCCTCCAGAGTCATCCTTCCCAGTCCTCCAGAGTCATCCTTCCCAGTCCTCCAGAGTCATCCTTCCCACTCCTCTGGGGTCATCCTTCCCAGTCCTCCAGAGTCATCCTTCCCACTCCTCCAGAGTCATCCTTCCCAGTCCTCCAGAGTCATCCTTCCCAGTCCTCCAGAATCCGCATAGGCGGCAGCACCCTCATCAGGGAGGCTTCCCAAGCATGGCCAAAAATGTGACAGGTGCATTCGTCACACTGTCTGTGTTACCTCAGTTGTTCGTCTCCTGCACTAGAACGTTACCTGCTTGTAGCAGGGGCCCCAGGTGCTGGGCTCAGATCCTGGAGCTCACACCGCCTGGGCTCGGGGCCACCTCCGACACTCACTAACTGTGGGACCTTCAGCACGCTCCTTACTGACCTTTACCCCTCTGTTCCTCACCTGTGATGACAATGTTACTTATCCTACTGTGTTGCTAGGAGAATTAAGTGGGTTAATAAGTTTCACCTTAAATTCTAAGGTTTATTGAAGTGTCTTTTGAGAGAGCTGTTATCTTTTTCATATTCTTATTCTTCATCATGACTATCTGTCTTTGTATCCTCAATGCCTGGCCCAAGTACACAGTGCATAGTAGGTGCTCAACCAAATATCTGAGAATTGAATGAAGTCATAAAGTGAGTGGACTGAATAAAACTACAGCTAAATCACATTTTTCAAAAGTACAAACATCTGAAAAGCTCTAGCAAACATACACATCCTAGGATAATAAATATCCTGTAAGGATAAAGAATATCAATATTCAAAATAAAAACCCTAGGACTGTTCATACTCCTGACCTCAGTGTGAGTAATCAAAGAAAGATTAAATTATTTTCAGTACCATTTCCAGATTAGATAACACAATGCATTCTAAATTCATCAAAACTTCCTATCCCCCAGTGGTATACAGATAGAAATTCTTAATTAACCAGAATAGTTAAATGATCAGAATGTCCCAGACCTCAACATTTCTGAACAAATTATTCTACTGTATTTTAAGGCAAAAAAAAAAAAGTATATATATATATATATATATATATATATATATATATATATATATATATATATACACCATCCATTAGGCATCACTGCCCATGTTAGATACCTCTCTGACCACATGTACATTTAAGTGTTTTTTTTTAAATTGTACATGCCCATAAATATTTTAATTTACATCAATTGTGAAGAAGCTAAAATGAGCTCAAAATCCCCTTTGGAAAGTAGATGCTAGGGAATCCATGGGAGCCATGGGGGTGACAGAATTGAGAGTAGCCAAGCCACCCTCACAAAGAAATTTTATATCAGTGGGATCACTGCTAGCTCAGTGCGCACTTTTCAGCACCATATTTAGGCCAGTCATTTGTTACCCAACATCTGAGCATACATTTGTCATTCCTGTTGATTCGGGCACATGGCTGCTCATCCATTTGAGTCACACCACAAACCCAGAAAGGCATGACCCATTTTCAAAAGTGTAAAAAGTCAGGTCAGCACCCACATATGAGGTGCCAAGTCCTCTGTACTAAATATTTATGGGGTATCTTTGAGTAGAGAGACTCAGACAGACGAATCAATATTTTCTGTGACCTTGAACCAGTTTGCTCGGGAAGGATATTTTGCTCACAGCTTCATACCTTTAATTCTCCAATGGAGGAAAGCAGTCCAGCGCCATATGCCCGCAGCTGCCCTTCTTGTTTGCAAAGGCCAAACTCAATCGTGAAGAAATAGCACTGCAAAAAAAATGTGTTTAATGGACACACATCCAGGGAACTGGGCAACAAGTTCTTCTATAAAATAAAAGGGCGCCCAAAATAAAATGGCGCCCTGTGCATAATTTCTTCAGCACCGTCAATGCAAATGCATCTGAATCAACACTTACTGACATTATTCTCTTGCCTAATAACCCCTCCCTAGGTTAAAGGTATATGGGAAAAGCGTTAACTGCTAAGAGTCTTATTTTTCCTAGATTCAGAAACCCTATGAGTCAAATCGTATCCCTTGCAACAATTTTAAAATTAAAAAAAAAAAACAGATTTATAGAAAATTAATCTGTCACAGTGATAATGCCATAAGAATATGCTACTATATTTACTAAGTTGTGGTTCAGTAACATAAATAAATCTGTGTAAATGTGGAAAAATAACTTAGAATTCAACGATCCCAAACTGATTTTTACAGTTGGTTTATTCATTTAGCAAACATTTGTTGAGTTCCTACTATGTGCCAATGCTCGGTAAAGAATTGTGGTGAAGAAGCCAGGAGAGTTCAAGAAAACAAGTGTATGCCTTCCAAATTACCATTTTCTTAGCAAAATCTTAAACGGATGCCAATGTATGCACTTATATGTGTGTGTGTGTGCATGCTAAATCACTTCAGTTGTGTCTGACTCTTTGCGACCACATGGAATGCAGCCCAGCAGGCTCCTCTGTCCACGGGATTTCCCAGGCAAGAACACTGGAGTGGGCTGCCACTTCCTTCTCCAGAGGATCTTCCTGATCCAGGGATCAAACCCACGTCTCCTGCACTGGCAGGCAGATTCTTTACCACCAGGAAAGCCCACATACTTACACACGCATACATTAAATACATATAGTAAGAACCATTTCATTGACCCACGTTTTAACTTCATCGACTACTGCAGCTTCCCCAAGATACTAAAATCTACACTTGCTTCTGTTAAGTTCCTACAAATCAACCTAGATAAACAGAAATCTCTGTACAATCAAGCGACTCACAATGCTCTTGAGAGCAGCTGAAGTTACATTATTTGTGCTCTAAAAGTAAAGTGAGAGGCTGACAATGAGCAATAAAAAAATGCATCAAATTAACGCTGTTCTATACCAGTGATGATGGAGCAACAAAGGTGCTGAGAAAGAGAATTTAAACACCCCTGAAAGGGAGAGAAAACCACAATTATTTCTAGCCTGTGGCAGTTTGCTCTGCTTCTATTTGGAGGTTAAGATGTCCCTTGGTTCCCAAGCATTTTATATTTTTATTACATGTGGATGACCTCTGAACTGGAGCGGCCAATATGCTGGCGCCCTGGACTGCACCTCAAGGACTGCTCATTCCAGGTCACAGTGCTGAACCTCTGGAGGCAAAATTTCCTTTCCTGACTCATCTCCCCAAGAAGCTAAAATCACAGCCCTTCTTACCTTGTCACCACCCACAGCACCTACCAGCCTCCTCCTTATCCTGTTCTGACTTGGCTTTCTTTTCAATCACATCACTTTTTGACATGGATTTTCATTGGTATATGAAATGTACTATTTGTCATCTGTTTCCCCCATAACATTATCAGCTCCAGGAGAGCGGTATCCCTGTCTGTTCATCTAGAACAGAGGTTCCCACTCTCAGTAGGATTGACGCATTGGGGTGGCTAGCTCTTTGTTCTGGGGGGCTGTCCTGCACTTTGCAGCTTCCCTGGTCTCTGTCCCCACTAGTCCTCTGATGCCAGTAGCACCCCACCCCACTTGTAACAACCAATAACTCTCTAGACATTGAGAAATGTTCCAAGAAGGTCAAAATCGCTCCTGGTTGAGAACAACTGATGTAGAATAGTGTCAGAATCATGATAAGAGCTCAATAAATCGCTGGTGAATAAATAAATATTGAATGAATTATTTCTAAATTAGGCTTTTTGTAAGGCAGCAGAACCTAGAGGAAGGAAACACATGAGGCTACCCAAGTCCGATTGTCATTTGTGATTGGCTATGTGACCACAACCTCCCTGCGCTGTAGTTTTCCTGCCTGTGACAACCATCCATTCATTCATCTACTTATTCTACAAACACTCCTACAAATCTGTGTATGCCAGACTCTGCTCTATAGAGAACAAGGGAACAAAGTGCCCCATCCACGAAGCAGGCATGCTACAGGGGTGAGACAGACAAAACAAAATCAGCATACAGGGACTTCCCTGATGGCCCAGTGGTTAAGAATCCACCTTGCAATTTAGGGGGTGTAGGTTCGATTCCTGCTTGGGGACCTAAGATCCCACATGCCGTGAGGCAACTAAGCCCATGCACTGCGACTGTGGCCCACCCGCCACAACCAAAGAATCCACATACCGCAGGTGGGCGCCCTCACATGAGGTAACTGAGACCCAATGCAGCAGATAAATAATAAATAAAATATTTAAAATATGTTAGACGATAATGTCAGGTGAAATCTGCTATATAAATCACAAAATCACGTGACATTCTGACATCAAGCAGAGGATACGGCTGTTTTAGATGGAGGGGTCAGGGAAGGCCTCCCTGCGGGAAGGATATTTGAGCTGCAACTTGCTTGCAAATGGCCCTTTCTTTAGGACGTGAAAAAGCCAGTTGTATAAAGACTACAAGAGTGTTCCCAGTAGACAGCCAGTGCAAAGGACCTGAGGCAGACATATATCTGTATTTCCAAGGGTGTCAGGAAGCTATTGGAAGGTCTAAGGCAGGAGAAAGATGTGTTCTGATTTCCTTTTCCAAAGATCATGTTGGTGCTGGGTAATGAACAGATTGTAGGGAGGCAACAGTGGAAGCAGAGAGACTATTGGAAGGCAGTTGCAGCCAAGAGACAAGGCTGGTAAGCCACTTCGAACTTGACTTTGGCCAGGGGTAGGAGGAGGTTGGGAGAAGTCAGTGTCACAGAGGCCTCAGGAGAAGATCCAAAATAAGAGATGTTAAGATGTGTCATGAGATGAATCAAAATAAAAGATGTAATGTACAGCATAGGAAATACAGTCAATAATACTGTAATAACTCTGTATGGTGACATATGGTAATTAGACATGGTGATAATCATGTTGTAACATATAGAAACATTGAATCATTACATCATATATAGGAAACTAATATAAAACTGTAAGTCAAATACACTTCAATTGCAAAGGAGAAAGAATAGTTAAAATACAATCCTCAAGTGAGTCCTCAAAAATCTTTGTACAATCCTGGGCACAAAGGAGATGTGATCATACAGTCATAGAATGGGAGGACTGGAAGTTCAGCTTCTTTAACAAAAGGAAAACTCAAGTTTAAGGAGATGAAGTGATTTATCCTGGATCAGTCTAGATGGTGATATTTAAAAGATCCAGAGCTCAGTGTTGTATGAGCTCAACATCTGTCACATTTTAAAGTTTCCAGGTAAAAGATTAATAGATGCATGATTTTCCCTTACAACCAAAAAAAAATTTTTAAAAAGGTGGGGGGGAATGAAAGGCTAAATCAGGAAAACTACAATCTCATGACACCTTAGTATGTTTTTGGTTGATTTCTCTAATTTATGCTGCATCTATAGCACATGATGTGAAATCCTTAGAGTCTTAACATTAACTACAGAAGAGTTTGTGAAACAAAAAAAAAATGTGGAGCCAGCTACAGGAGCACTTAGGTCAGCCTGTAACATGCATTTTTAATTTTCCGTACACTACATCAACACATACATAATCCATCCTCATGATTATGATCTAAACCAAAGTAGGCTGAGAGAGCCCCTGAGAAAATCTGCTACACCATATTCACATGGTCTTCACATAGACCTGGCATCCCGACCTAGCATGAGGCAGGAACTGAAAGGTCTGAAAATTCTAAGCTAAAGCGATCAGTGTGTCTTGGGTCCTTGTGCTTCTAGAACTGGAGTCGCCTCAGAGGAAAGAACCTCTGGGTTTCTTCCTCCCTGTTGTTTGAATGCTCTCGGGTCCCCTCCCTTATCTGGGAATCCTTCCAGAAACTCCGACCGCACACAGTTCCACCTGCTCGTTCCTTACCTGCCTTTCCCTCTGGTTTCCTGCTCTCCTCCACCAAGGAATGAGCTGAGATGCTGCTTCCGCAGGCTTTGCTCCCCAGAGAATCAGACCTTCAGCTTTGACACAGCTTTCTGTTTGCAGCTCCATGTGTGGCTAACAGATCAAGAGGAATGGTAAAGTGTACCTGAAGCTGAGGTGTTGGCAACATTTGAATTATGGACTTGCTCAGGGTAATTTTTCTCTTTCTGTTTCTAATGCCTTAAAATGCATTAGGTGGAGACCTCAAAATGCAGAAGACCCTGAACACATCAGCAGCGGAGAGGAGAGGGCAATGACACACTCTTCTGCCTGGTGGTCTATTT